>NC_056080.1:95649753-95952784 GCF_016772045.2 Ovis aries | reverse complement strand
AAGGATCGTGGTAGCAAAAGCTCTGCGATACACTACTGGAGGCTGCTGGAGACCATGGTAACTGTCTAGGGCTTCTATCAGTATAAGATGACCTCACATGTCATACATAATCCAAAGCAGAGCCTGAGAGAGACAACACCGATTTAGAAGCATGCAGAAAGAGCATAACTCTGAGGTTATAAGTCAAGTGATACAGGATCAATTTTATTTATAGACTTACATATCTGTAGATTAACTCCCAACCCACTGCACATATAACTAATAAAGGTATGTGTCCTATAGAAACATTCATTAGACTGGGAATCCAGTCCCTCCCCTTGAAAACCAGGCAAGTTTTGCCCTCCAGGGACAGGAACAGAGATCTTCAAAAAGGAATTTTCCTAGCACAAAAGTGGCAAAAATAATAGAGTTCATGTCTACCCTTTATCTAGCTTCCCCTAATTAACATCTTAAACAACCACAATACAATGATCAAAACCAGGAAATTAACATTAATGAAATACTATTAACTACATGTCTCATTCAAGTTTCATCAGCTTTTCCACTAAAGTCCTTAATCTCTTTCACGATCCCACCTTGCATTCAATTGTTAGTTCTCTGTATTCCTCTCCAATCTGCAACAATTCCTCAGAATTCATTTGTCTTTCATAACCTGGACACTTGAAGCATACTGAGCAGTTAATTTGCAGAATGGGTCTCAATTTGAGTTTGGCTGGTATTTCCTTATGGCAAGACTGAGGTTATATAGCATTGGTATGAATGCCACAGAAATCACGTTGTGCCCCACCTACCTGAGTGCATTGTATCAGGAGGTCCATCAGGCCCATGTGTCTTATTACCCTTGATGTTAATCCTGATTAGATAGTTTAGGTCCTATTTGATTGGTTTCTCCACAGAAACATTAATATTATTTCCTCTTTACAATTGGTAAACATCTTTGAGATATTTTGAGACTATGCTAATATCTTGTTTCTCTTCAAATTCCCACCTACGGTTTTCCTTTTATCCATTGGTGGCTCTTCCTGTAAATAATTATCCCTGTGCTGTTTGCCTAATGGTGATTCTGCATTTTGCTCATTCCTTCTACACATATTAATTGGAATTCTGTAAGAAAGAGCTGGCCATTATCTTCTATTATGGACTGAATGTTTGTGTCCCTCTAAAATTCATATGTTGTAAACCTACCCTCCAATGTAATGATATTAGAAGGTGGGGCCTTTGAGAGGTAATTAGGGCTAGATGAGGTCATGAGGTCCTTACAAGAGTCAGGAGATAGCTTACTGCTCTCTTTCTGTGACAAGAGGAAACAAGAAGTCAGTAGTGTGCAACCCAGAAGAGGGTCCTCACCAGAACTTGACCATGCTGGCACCCTGACCTTGGATTTCCAGCCTCCAGAAAAGTGAGCAATAAATTTCTGTTGTTTATAAGTAACCCAATTTACCGTACTTTGTTATGGCAGTCCAAATGGAGTAAGATATCTTCCAGGTACTTATTCAATTCATTCATTTATATCAGTATAGACAAATGGATATTTATTGCATTCTACAGGTTATAATATTACTATACTATCATCATTTATTTTGTTGCTCAACTTGTCCCAAATTTGGCCATTGGGAGCCACATCAGATTGGATCCTATCTCCTTTTGACATGCTTTTTTTGTGTGAACATTTTCTAATTGTCTTACCACAAGATGCTCCAGGGTCATGTTATATTTTTTGTGTTTCAGCTCTGAAATCACTCACTTCTCTGAGAAGCCTTGGTTCCTTTTATTGGAAAACTATTATTTCAAAATCAAGTCTGGGCACTAAGTGCACTTATTGCTAATGGGTTGTCCCGAGTCCTAGGTCTTTTCAGAGAAAAAACCTAGAGATATAGGTGTGTATATTAACTCACATATAAAAAAATTCAATGTATTTCTATATCTATCTCTCTGTAGCTATACTAAAAGTCATGAGTTCACACTGATAATGCTGAGTCCAATCCAACATGTCAATCATTCTAGCCTTCCGTCTTTCCTTATTTGTAACTTCTTTCTCCACCTATGAGAAAACAGGCTCTCATTATCTACAATAGATTCATTTGATTTGTTCAATCTTGACCACATAAAGTTGTTAAAGAATTGCTAAACAATACCTTGCAAATAAGAGTTACCAAAAGGAATGCAGTATTTGGGTACAGTTTTTTGTCTTTAATATTACTGTAACCAGTCAGAATGCTGTTTTCCAAAGTCACTATGTGTGTGTGTGTGTGTGTCAGTCGCTCAGTCGTGCCCGACTCTTTGTGACCCCATGGACTACAGCCCACCAGGCTCCTCTGTCCATGAGATTTTCCAGGCAAGTATGCTGGAGTGGATTGCCATTTCCTTCTCCAGGGGATCTTAGTAGTTAACTATTGCTACATAACAAATTTTCCCCCAAATTTGGCAACTGAAAACCATAGACATTTTTCTCACTAGTTCTGTGGGGTCAGGGGTCTGGGTAGCTTAGGTAGATGCCTTTGGCTCCTGGTCTCTCACAAAGCTGCAATCAAGGTGTCAACCAGGGTTGCATGCATCTCAAACTCACTCGTGTGGCTGCTGGCAGGCCTCAGTTCCTCCACAGCTGTCAGCTGGAAACATCAATTCCTTTCCACAGGGATCTCTCTACAGACAGCTCACAGCCAGCTTTATCAGGATGAGAAAGGAAGAAGGGTGCCCAAGACAGAAGTTAGGAATACTATCTTGAAATACAGTTGGAATACTGTTTGTATTCCAATTGAGTTCCTTCTCCTCACATCTTGGTTGATTTAAATTATCGATTCATTTTTGGCAGGGTATTGGGGACATTACCACAGTTCTAAGAACTCAAGGT
This sequence comes from Ovis aries, assembly GCF_016772045.2. Lineage (NCBI taxonomy): Eukaryota > Metazoa > Chordata > Mammalia > Artiodactyla > Bovidae > Ovis > Ovis aries. The sequence continues at coordinate 95,949,933 of NC_056080.1, read as the reverse complement.
GTACCAAAGGAGCAGCCCTGAGAAATGTTACTGCCTCCTCATCCCTACAACCTCATGGCCATCCTTCTCTTCATTCCATCTCAGACCCTGCAGGTAATCAGTCTGTTCAGTTTCCGGTTTATCTCTCCCTCCTGCTTATATTGTACACATGAACAGATATGTCTATATTTTCTTAAATCCCTTTCTTCCTTACATGAAGGGTATAGTCTTTTGCACTTTGCTTTTTCCATTTAAGAGTATATTCTTGAAATGATTCCAAATCAGTTCATTAGACTCTCCCTCACTTTTTTAAACTGCTGCCTAAGACAACCCACTCCAGTGTTCTTGCCTGGAGAATCCCAGGGACGGGGGGAGCCTGGTGGGCTGCCGTCTATGGGGTCGCACAGAGTCGGACACGACTGAAGCGACTTAGTAGTAGTAGTAAGACAACATTGTATGGATGGGTCATGCTTTATCCAACCACTCAGGGAGAGGAATTTTTGACTATCCCCTTTTGACCAAGAAATGTTCCGCAAATATTTAAGGATAATTTTAAAGTAATAACTGGGGAAGAAGACTGTGTTTCCTCTAGGCTATTCTGCATATTAGAAGAGTAGTGTTTCAATTCTCATTGCCTGATAAAACTGAAATGGAACTAGAATCTCTTCTAATCAGAAACATCATCTTAAAAGTGGCATAGCAATATGTAAGAGCCACTTCCTTTGATTCACTAATTCAACTCATAGGAATTTAAGAAAGTCATTTAACAGAGGGATAAATCTTGAAGCAGAAGGATGTCATATTAATAGAAAAAAAATGTGTAATCTTCAAAACCAGAAAAATAATCTAAATATCCAATAAGGGATGGCCTGATAAATTATGATTCATCCACAGAACAGAATACTATATTGCAACTAAAAATAATTACACAAACTCTGCAGACAGGAATGATTTGAATATATTGGGTTGGCCAAAATGTTTGTTCAGGTTTTCCCATAACATCTTATGGAAAAACATGAATGAGGGTTTTGGTTAACGAAATATGGGAAGTGAAAAAGCAGGATACAAAATGATTACAGTTACAATGCTGCCAAAGCGAAAACCGTGTGTAGCTGCTCTAAAGTGGGCTGATGCTGAGAAGTGGCTGCTCTATCTTAGTACATTTCCTGGTTCCTCCGACATCCTGGCAGTGCCACGTGCCTGAGTTCTAGCTAATAGAATTGTGTAGAATTTATGTGAGCAACCTCTCTGCCTGGGTCACACCCATCTCCCACATGATTTCTTTCCTTGTCTGCCAGCTGATGTCAATGCAGTGAAATCATGTGTTGAAAAGAACAGAATCTCTGTTAGTCTGAGTCCCTGACTGTGGGATACCGTCTCACCCCTACCATTGCCAACTGGACTTTAATAAGCAAAGAACAAGTATCTAACATGATAAGCCACTGAGGTTTCAGGGTCTTTATGATTTGAAAACTTCTTTAATGCTAACATTTTACTCTCTGTTACACTCCAATCTGTAGGAAAAAAAAAACCAAAGCGAGTTGAGTCATTAGTATTCCTTCCTACGGTACTCCATCAGAAAGACAGCCAGCAAAAGCCAAACACCTATTCTACCACTGATTATTCTCAGCAGAGTCTCAGAACACTCCTGGAGAGGGGAGGGGAGTGGATTTATGTGCCTTTGACTCTCAACACGCTGTACTCACAGGGCTGCCACAGCCAGCAGGAACACAATCATCTAGGAAGCCAAGAGTGTCAGAGATTTGGGGCTATAAAAGATGACTAGCCATATATCAAAACATCACCTTAATCCAATTGTTCAAGCAAAGATGTATTAGACAGAACAGCTGCCTTGGGCCTGTCGGAAATGGGCTGACCCAGCCCTCCAGATCCTGACAGAGGCAGCCATGGGGCTGTATATCATCAGCCTTAATATCTGTGACCACATCGAAGTACGGCATCGCTTCTCTTGTTAGAACTCCTGCTACCCGTTGGCCTCCTGCGTTTTCCTGCCGAGAGTGCTAGTGGTTTCAACACATTCCAAGTCAAAACGTGGACAAGCCAAAGGAACAGCCAAAGAAGTCTATTATAAATATTTAAAGTTTCTTGTATATTAGGATGTTTCGACATCCTAAAAAAAAATTTCTGCCTGGAAAAAGCCTGCCCTCCAGGGACTAGTCAATTCTCAGAGATAAAGTATCCAGGCAGAAGTATGTCTTTGATATGCAAACCAACTAATCCAGAGACTATCTCCTTCTGTCTGGAGCCTACACCCCTGGAGACATATTCCTCTGACTTAAATCACTCAGCCCCAGGTGTCAGACAAGTAAGGACCAACCCCTCTAGCCCAGATCCCAAGGAAACTCTTCTAACTAGCCCATCCCAAACTGTTCACCTTGCCTCAACCTTCCTCTCCCTCCTGTTTTCTGCACCTCCCAACCACTCCGTGTATGTGGAGCCTGAGGGTGGCCCCTCACCCCACCAGTCTCTCCAGCACCTAAAAGTATCATCATCTTTGTTCCCTGAGACTATCCTCTGTCTCCTCTTGTGGCTGTTCCAGTCTAACCATCTCATAAAAGAATACAATCAAGGAATTTCCACCTTAAAAAAGAATCCAGATGAAAGCCCACTTGTTCTGGAATGCCATCCCCACCCCACCTCTCTCTGTCAACTACAGAAGGGGGGAAGAAAACAAACTCTGACTCCTATGAGCTCTTCAAATGTAACCAGAGTGTATTGTGCTTATTATAATGATTTAAGTATCTATCTCATCACCCTTCCCGCAAGTTCCTGCAGAGCCAGACTGTGTATTTTTCATTTACCACCTACCCCCTCCACCTTCTCATTTCAGGGTCTAGAAAAGGGTCACACAAATCCTCTATTCTCACTGAATTTGAAATAGACTTCCAAACACCCAAATAGTCAATACATTTCAAGTAGAGTGCTTTCACTTTCAGTTCAGCTCAGTTCAGTCACTCAGTTGTGTCCCACTCTTTGCGACCCCATGAACTGCAGCATGCCTCCCTGCCCATCACCAACCCCCAGAGTTCACTCAGACTCAAGTCCATCGAGTCGGTGATGCCATCCGGCCATCACATCCTCGGTCGTCCCCTTCTCCTCCTGTCCCCAATCCCTTCCAGCATCCAATGAGACAACTCTTCGCATGAGGTGGCCAAAGTACTGGAGTTTCAGCTTTAGCATCATTCCCTCCAAAGAATTCCCAGGGTTGATCTCCTTCAGAACGGACTGGCCGGATCTCCTTGCAGTCCAAGGGACTCTCAAGAGTCTTCTCCAACACCACAGTTCAAAAGCATCAATTCTTAGGAGCTCAGCTTTCTTCACAGTCCAACTCTCACATCCATACATGACCACTGGAAAAACCATAGACTTGACTAGATGGAGCTTTGTTGGCAAAGTAATGTCTCTGGTTTTGAATATGCTGTCTAGGTTGGTCATAATGTTCCTTCCAAGGAGTAAGCATCTTTTATTTTTTTTTTTATTTTTTAGTTTTTAATTTTTTTAATTTTAAAATCTTTAATTCTTACATGTGTTCCCAAACATGAACCCCTCTCCCACCTCCCTCCCATAACATCTCTGTGGGTCATCCCCGTGCACCAGCCCCAAGCATGCTGTATCCTGCGTCAGACATAGACTGGCGATTCAATTCTTACATGATAGTATACATGTTAGAATGCCATTCTCCCAAATCATCCCACCCTCTCCCTCTCCCTCTGAGTCCAAAAGTCCATTATACACAGCTGTGTCTTTTTTCCTGTCTTGCATACAGGGTCGTCATTGGCTGCAATCACCATCTGCAGTAATTTTGGAGCCCCAAAAGATAAAGTCTGACACTGTTTCCACTGTTTCCCTATCTATTTCCCATGAAGTGATGGGACCAGATGCCATGATCTTCATTTTCTGAATGTTGAGCTTTAAGCCAACTTTTTCTCTCTTCTCTTTCACTTTCATCAAGATGCTTTTTAGTTCCTCTTCATTTTCTGCCATAAGAGTGGTATCACCTGCATATCTGAGGTTATTGATATTTCTCCTGGCAATCGTGATTCCAGCTTGTGCTTCATCCAGCCCAGCATTTCTCATGATGTACTCTGCATATAAGTTAAATAAGCAGGGTGACAATATACAGCCTTGACGTACTCCTTTTCCTATTTGAAACCAGTCTGTTGTTCCATGTCCAGTTCTAACTGTTGCTTCCTGACCTGCACACAGGTTTCTCAAGAGGCAGGTCAGGTGGTCTGGTATTCCCATCTCTTGAAGAATTTTCCACAGTTTATTGTTCAGTGTTCTTGCCTTGAGAACCCCATGAACAGTATGAAAAGGCAAAATGATAGGATACTGAAAGAGCAACTCCCCAGGTCAGTAAGGTGCCCAATATGCTACTGGAGATCAGTGGAGAAAGAATGAAGGGATGGAGCCAAAGTAAAAACAATACCCAGTTGTGGGTGTGACTGGTGATAGAAGCACGGTCTGATGCTGTAAAGAGCAATATTGCATAGGAACCTGGAATGTCAGGTCCCTGAACCAAAGCAAATTGGAAGTGGTCAGACAGAAGATGCCAAGATTGAACATCAACATTCTAGGAATGAGCAAACTGAAATGGACTGGAATGAGTGAATTTAATTCTGATGACCATTATATCTACTACTGCGGGCAGGAATCCCTTAGAAGAAATGAAGTAGCCATCATGGTCAACAAAAGAGTCTGAAATGCAGTACTTGGATGCAATCTCAAAAACGACAGAATGATCTCTGTTTGTTTCCAAGGCAAACCATTCAATATCACGGTAATCTAAGTCTATACCCCAGCCAGTAACACTGAAGAAGCTGAAGTTGAACGGTTCTATGAAGACCTACAAGACCTTTTAGAACTAACACCCAAAAAAGATGTCCTTTTCATTATAGGGGACTGGAATGCAAAAGTAGGAAGTCAAGAAACACCTGGAGTAACAGGCAAATTTGGCCTTGGAATGCAGAATGAAGCAGGGCAAAGACTAATAGAGTTTCGTCAAGAAAATGCTTTCACTTTAGTAAGCCACAAATCTAAAGATGCTGATGTGTTGGTAAACCCAATAAATTATTTGTTTTAATTTAGGGAAATTTTCCACAAAAATATCTCTTTTGATTAAACTGACTAGTCAGTTCAGCCTTTCTAGTAAGTCAGATATTTTTAAAAAATTATTTAGTATGAAATAGCTGATTTAAATGGTTTTCTGTCCTGTTGAGGTAACCAATAGCTGTTCAGCCTCAACTCCTGCCTAAGACGAATATAAGAACTCTCCTTCTTTGATTCTATTATAGCTTAGGTAACTTGTTAAATGTGGCTAAAATTTCACTCATCTAGTCTTCAGAAAAGTCTGAGATACAGATACTAGGCCCATTTTACAGAAAGAAAAACTCAGGCTCAGGTCAGTTAACTGATTTTTCCTATGCTGTGTGGTAAGTAAATGACCAGTACCATGATCTGAACTTAGTTCTATCTGATTCCTAAATCCATTCGACCAAGACTTGTCCAAGGTGTGGGGAGAAAGCAGCCCCGTGTCTGAGTGGTTTCTCTGTGTGGAACAGGTCCTCTCCTTCAACTGTAGCAGCTGCAGCATCAGGGAACACAGGCCAGCAGGCTAGAATGAGCATGGGCTGAAATCTGATGGAGGAGTAGTTGAGTGGATGGGGAAGAAGCCAGTCAGTCCCCAGGAGCAGCTGAAAATGTTGTATGCTGGAAGGTGTTCAGTTGCAGCAAATAAAATCTCACATTGTATCCATTTCCTTCCCAAACAGCACAAAGTGAGGGTAAAGGAGTAAAAAGAGGACATATGTATAAGAACACAATGCTATTATAATAAAAGAAGAGTCAGAAAACAAGACACACTCTTGTGATTAAGAATTTAGAGCAGACTTTGTTTTAAAGACCACGTAAGTGTTGGAAACTAAAGGAGATAATCTGATCTCCTTAATTGCAGACTGGCTGGCTGGTTAGGCTGAAGAGGCTTGAAATAGTTCACCTTTAAGGCCAGCAGAAGCACTTAAGCAGCTGTCAGGATGAACAGCTATGGATATGGGCCTCTTCTGGCTGCCAGCACTCTAGAGAGTCCACAGTGCCTTGCTGTTCTTTGGCATAGATGCTCAAAAAGATGGTGTCTCCACTCTCAGCTCTAGTACCTGCTTTTATCGTGACCAGCTTAGTCTAACCACTGTCCCAGTGCACTGATCTTACTGAAGAACTTCTCAGAGCACAGACCTGCCATGTCTGGCATCACTAACTGTATATATAGCAAGGTAAAATACATTCTCCTACAAGAAACATATCCCTCCAAAATGGACACCTACAGTCCTAATGCTAGTCTTGAAGGAGAGTACTGCTATCAACATCCTTATAGAGCTGCTATATCCGGGTGCATACTTTGGCCTGCAATATAATTGAATCCATGTTTCAGAAAGGTTGGGTGTCGTGGAATTTGTCTTCATGTGCTCAGACTGCTAAAACAGAATAACATAAACTAGGGGCTTAAACAACAGACATTATTTCTCAGTTCTGGAGGCTGGGAAGTGTAAGAGCAAGGTGCTCCAAGATCTGGTTCTTGATAAGGGCTCCCTTCTCAACTTGCAGACAGTCACCTTCTCGCCATGTCCTCACACGACAGGGAGAGGAAGCTCCAGCGTCTCTTCTTCTTCTAAGAGAACTAATCCTACCATGGGGGCTCTACCTTCACAACCTCATCTAATCTTAATTACTTCCCAAAGGCCTCACCTCCTAATATCATCGCATAGGGGGTTAGGACTTAAACATACAAATTTCAAGAAGACGCAAACATTCCATCCATAAGAGAGTTCTACTTCATTCAGTCTTCGCAGAGACAAAGCAATCTCATCCTTTACTGTCCTTCTAGGGTTGAGAACAGAAGATGAATTTATATAATCAAGATATTTTAACTCTAAGGGCTTGAGTTAGGCTAAAATTATTTTTGGCAAATATTCTTCACAGATCAGCTAATTCAAGTAAGATTTATATCTCTCCCTTCTTGATGCAATTATACCAGAGCTCTCAAATTAAAATGCATAGAAATATGGGTGACAGTCCAAGAACTGAATGCTTGAGTTAGACTGTCTTCATTGATCTTGCAAGGTAACAACAGGGCCAGATCACACACAGAAGTGACCACACAGAAAGTTCACATCAAGTCAGGGTTGATCAGTCTCTGGCTTCTCTCCTAAATTTCCAGCCACAGAAGAGGGAGATAAGAAGGGTATGGAAGTTATGCTTTTGTTTGTTTGCTTTTCAGGGTTTTGGTTTTGTTTGTTTTTGATGAAATTCATTTTACATCTCTAGGAAAATGAATTTGGAAATGAAAGATTCCCCTGTTGGTGTCAGTCATGTCCTCCTTCTCCCTAAAGATGCTTCCCAAGGACCAAGGCAGCTGTACTCACGAATACATTCCTGACCTCTGAGCCATTTAAGCAAGCAACTCACAAAGTGAAAAGATGAATAATATTTTATCATCAATTTACATGTACTGGAAATCTTCTTTCACTTTTCAGGTCTTCAATATTCAAACACGGTTGGCCATTATGGTATTCTATTCTTCAGAAGCAGAGGAAATAAATGACTCCCCTTAGAACCAGTATCAGTTCAGTCACTCAGTTGTATCTGACATTTTGTGACCCCATGGACTGTAGCACGCCAAGCTTCCCTGTCCATCACCAACTCCCGGAGCTTGTAGAACCAGTATAAGATTCAAAATATTTAACAACCAGAACACCACAGGCACTAAACAATCTAAAAAGATACAGACCTCAGGGCTCAGCTAGTTACTGCAAGTTCCCTGATTCACTAGAACCTAACAATTAGTTGCCGGATTGGAGGGTAGAGGAGCACAGGTAGGTTGAGAAAGCTTGTCTCGCCTTTGTAGGACTGGAAATTTTGCTACATCAGTCAAACTAACCTGGCCAACAACTTCAAAACAGCTACACGGTACAGTGTTACCACTCCCACTGGTGGAGGGGAAGGTAACTCAGTTCAGTTCAGTTCACTCACTCAGTCGTGTCCAACTCTTTGCGACCCCATGAATCGCAGCACACCAGGCCTCCCTGTCTATCACCATCTCCCGGAGTTCACTCAGACTCACGTCCATCGAGTCCGTGATGCCATCCAGCCACCTCATCCTCTGTTGTCCCCTTCTCCTCCTGCCCCCAATCCCTCCCAGCATCAGAGTCTTTTCCAATGAGTCAACTCTTCTCATGTGGTGGCCAAAGTACTGGAGTTTCAGCTTTAGCATCAGTCCTTCCAAAGAAATCCCAGGGTTGATCTCCTTTAGGATGGACTGGTTGGATCTCCTTGCAGTCCAAGGGACTCTCAAGAGTCTTCTCCAACACCGTAATTCAAAAGCATCAACTCTTTGGCACTCAGCTTTCTTCACAGTCCAGCTTTCACATCCATACATGACCACAGGAAAAACCATAGCCTTGACTAGATGGGCCTTTGTTGGCAAAGTAATGTCTCTGCTTTTGAATATGCTATCTAGGTTGGTCATAACTTTCCTTCCAAGGAGTAAGTGTCTTTTAATTTCATGGCTGTAATCACCATCTGCAGTGATTCTGGAGCCCCCAAAAATAAAGTCTGACACTGTTTCCACTGTTTCCCTATCTATTTCCCATGAAGTGATGGGACCAGATGCCATGATCTTCATTATCTGAATGTTGAGCTTTAAGCCAACTTTTTCACTCTCCTCTTTCACTTTCATCAAGAGGCTTTTAGTTCCTCTTCACTTTCTGCCATAAGGGTGGTATCATCTGCATATCTGAGGTTATTGATGTTTCTCCTGGCAATCTTGATTCCAGCTTGTGCTTCTTCCAGCCCAGTGTTTCTCATGATATACTCTGCATAGAAGTTAAATAAGCAGGGTGACAATATACAGCCTTGACATACTCCTTTTCCTATTTGGAACCAGTCTGTTGTTCCATGTCCAGTTCTAACTGTTGCTTCCTGACCTGCATACAAATTTCTCAAGAGGCAGATCAGGTGGTCTGGTATTCCCATCACTCTCAGAATTTCCCACAGTTTATTGTGATCCACACAGTCAAAGGGTTTGGCATAGTCAATAAAGCAGAAGTAGATGAAAGAACTACTGGAACTCTGGTTTTTCTGGAACTCTCTTGCTTTTGCGATGATCCAGCAGATGTTGGCAATTTGATCTCTGGTTCCTCTGCCTTTTCTAAAACCAGCTTGAACATCAGGAAGTTCATGGTTCACGTATTGCTGAAGCCTGGCTTGGAGAATTTTGAGCATTACTTTACTAGCATGTGAGATGAGTGCAACTGTGCGGTAGTTTGAGCATTCTTTGGCATTGCCTTTCTTTGGGATTGGAATGAAAACTGACCTTTTCCAGTCCTGTGGCCACTGCTGAGTTTTCCAAATTTGCTGGCATATTGAGTGCAGCACTTTCACAGCATCATCTTTCAGGATTTCAAATAGCTCAACTGGAACTCCATCACCTCCACTAGCTTTGTTCCTAGTGATGCTTTCTAAGGCCCACTTGACTTCACATTCCAGGATGTCTGGCTCTAGATGAGTGATCACATCATCATGATTATCTGGGTCATGAATATCTTTTTTGTACAGTTCTTCTGTGTATTCTTGCCACCTCTTTTTAATATCTTCTGCTTCTGTTAGGTCCATACCATTTCTGTCCTTTGTCAAGCCCATCTTCGCATGAAATGTTCCCTTGGTATCTCTAATTTTCTTGAAGAGATCTCTAGTCTTTCCCATTCTGTTCTTTTCCTCTATTTCTTTGCATTGATCGCTGAGGAAGGCTTTCCTATCTCTCCTTGCTATTCTTTGGAACTCTGCATTCAGATGCTTGTATCTTTCCTTTTCTCCTTTGCTTTTCACTTCTCTTCTTTTCACAGCTATTTGTAAGGCCTCCCCAGACAGCCATTTTGCTTTTTTGCATTTCTTTTCCATGTGGATGATTTTGATCCCTGTCTCCTGTACAATGTCACGAACCTCATTCCATAGTTCATCAGGCACTCTATCTATCAGATCTAGGCCCTTAAATCTATTTCTAACTTCCACTGTATAATCATAAGGGATTTGATTTAGGTCATACTTGATTGGTCGAGTGGTTCTCCCTACTTTCTTCAATTTAAGTCTGAATTTGGCAATAAGGACTTCATGATCTGAGCCACAGTCAGCTCCTGGTCTTGTTTTTGTTGACTGTATAGAGCTTCTCCATCTTTGGCTGCAAAGAATATAATCAGTCTGATCGGTGTTGACCATCTGGTGATGTCCATGTGTAGAGTCTTCTCTTGTGTTGTTGGAAGAGGGTGTTTGCTATGACCAGTGTGTTTTCTTGGCAAAACTCTATTAGTCTTTGCCCTGCTTCATTCTGTATTCCAAGGCCAATTTTGCCTGTTACTCCAGGTGTTTCTTGACTTCCTACTTTTGCATTCCAGTCCCCTATAATGAAAAGGACATCTTTTGGGGGTGTTAGTTCTAAAAGGTCTTGTAGGTCTTCATAGAACCATTCAACTTCAGCTTCTTCAGTGTTACTGGTTGGGGCATAGACTTGGATTACTGTTATATCAAATGGTTTGCCTTGGAGACGAACAGAGATCATTCTGTCGTTTTGAGATTGCATCCAAGTACTGCATTTCAGACTCTCTTGTTGACCATGATGGCTACTCCATTTCTTCTAAGGGATTCCTGCCCGCAGTAGTAGATATAATGGTCATCTGAGTTAAATTCACCCATTCCAGTCCATTTTAGTTCACTGATTGCTAGAATGTCAACGTTCACCCTTGCCATCTCCTGTTTGACCACTTCTAATTTGCCTCGATTCAGGGACCTGACATTCCAGGTTCCTATGCAATATTGCTCTTTACAGCATTGGACCTTGCTTCTATCACCAGTCACATCCACAACTGGGTATTGTTTTTGCTTTGGCTCCATCCCTTCATTCTTTCTGGAGTTATTTCTCCACTGATCTCCAGTAGCATATCAGGCACCTACTGACCTGGGGAGTTCCTCTTTCAGTATCCTATCATTTTGCCTTTTCATACTGTTCATGGGGTTCTCAAGGCAAGAATACTGAAGTGGTTTGCCATTCCCTTCTCCAGTGGACCGCATTCTGTCAGACCTCTCCACCATGACTTGTCCATCTTGGGTGGCCCCACGGGCATGGCTTAGTTTCATTGAGTTAGACAAGGCTGTGGTCCTAGTGTGATTAGACTGACTAGTTTTCTGTGATTATGGTTTCAGTGTGTCTGCCCTCTGATGCCCTCTTGCAACACCTACCATCTTAGTTGGGTTTCTCTTACCTTGGACGTGGGGTATGTCTTCACAGCTGCTCCAGCAAAGTGCAGCCGCTGCTCCAGCAAAGTGCAGCCGCTGCTCCTTACCTTGGACGAAGGGTATCTCCTCACTGTCACCCCTCCTGACCTTGAACATGGGATAGCTCCTCTAGGCCCTCCTGTGCCCGCGCAGCCACTGCTCCTTCAAGGTGTAAGGTAACTAGTAGTGGCAAATGCTGCAGTAGCAGCAATTAAGCTAGTTAAGCAATTGAGGGATTAAGTACGTGAGTTAGGCTTACTTATATCATCTCTAATCATCAAAAGTGACTTGCAAGACAGGTATTATCTACGGTCTGTAGATATGGACACAACATTTCAGAAACTTAAAGTAACTTGCTACAAGTCACACGACTAGTGTATTAACAGAACCAGGAGGGGAGCTCAAGACTCCCAAGCTGATGCCTTGCTTCTTATGCAATATTGGCTCCTCCTATGAAGGCAGGAAATCAAAGGCTAATGCTCTCCACTGTGAGGTTCATATTTCATGACTTAATTTTATCTGTGAGGACCAGTAACTTTCCCCAGTAAAAAATTTTGGAATGGTTAAAAGTGATAGAACCTTTTTTTTTTTGGATACTAGGTCACTCCACATTTTTTTTTTTCATTTAAAGATAGAGAATTTGAGAATTTCCGTCTCTCCAGAGGTTAGGACTCCACTCTTTCTTACTGCTAAGGCCCCAGGTTCAATCCCTGGTTGGGAACCTAAAGATTTCACCAGCCATGCAGTGTGGTCAAAAAAAAAGGTGTTTTTTTTTTTTTTTTTTAAGATAGAGGATTCAACTACTTTAAGGTAGCCAAAGTTCCTGTTTCTGCTAGCCTCCAGTAATTTTCACAAGAATGGTTAATACTGGAATTGATTGACAGGCGTAGTGACTAACATTCTCCTCATGAGTAATTCATGTTCATTTTTAAACTTTGGAAAACACAAAGAAATACAAAGATTATGAAAATCATCCACAATTACATTGCCCATAGACAATCCTAGTTAAAATCATGACATATTTTCTTGCAATATTTTTGCTATACATATATTTACACACAAATTGAGATCACTTATACATGTTTAAAAACTAAGTTGGCCTTAGAAAGCATCACTACGAACAAAGCTGGTGCAGGTGATGGAATTCCAGTTGAGCTATTTCAAATCTTGAAAGAATGATGCTGTGATGTGGCATATTGTGGCACTCAATATGCCAGCAAATTTGGAAAACTCAGCAGTGGCCACAGGACTGGAAAAGGTCAGTTTTCATTCCAATCCCAAAGAAAGGCAATGCCAAAGAATGCTCAAACTACTGCACAATTGTACTCATCTCACATGCTAGTAAAGTAATGCTCAAAATTCTCCAAGCCAGGCTTCAGCAATGTGTGAACCGTGAACTTCCAGATGTTCAAGCTGGTTTTAGAAAAGGCAGAGGAACCAGAGATCAAATTGCCAACATCTGCTGGATCATCAAAAAAAGCAAGAGAGTTCCAGAAAAACATCTATTTCTGCCTTATTGACTATGCCAAAGCCTTTGACTGTATGGATCACAATAAACTGTGGGAAATTCTGAAAGAGATGGGAATACCAGACCACCTGACCTGCCTGTTGAAAAATTTGTATGCAGGTCAGGAAGCAACAGTTAGAACTGGACATGGAACAACAGACTGGTTCCAAATAGGAAAAGGAGTATGTCAAGGCTGTATATTGTCACCCTGCTTATTTAACTTATTTGCAGAGTACATCATGAGAAATGCTAGGCTGGAAGAAGCACAAGCTGGAATCAAGATTGCCAGGAGAAACATCAATAACCTCAGATATGCAGATGACACCACCCTTATGGCAGAAAGTGAAGAGGAACTAAAAGCCTCTTGATGAAAGTGAAAGAGGAGAGTGAAAAAGTTGGCTTAAAGCTCAACATTCAGATAATGAAGATCATGGCATCTGGTCCCATCACTTCATGGAAAATATATGGGGAAATAGTGGAAACAGTGTCAGACTTTATTTTGGGGGGCTCCAGAATCACTGCAGATGGTGATTACAGCCATGAAATTAAAAGCTGCTTACTCCTTGGAAGGAAAGTTATGACCAACCTAGATAGCATATTCAAAAGCAGAGACATTACTTTGCCAACAAAGGCCCATCTAGTCAAGGCTATGGTTTTTCCTGTGGTCATGTATGGATGTGAGAGCTGGACTGTGAAGAAAGCTGAGTGCCAAAGAGTTGATGCTTTTGAATTACGGTGTTGGAGAAGACTCTTGAGAGTCCCTTGGACTGCATGGAGATCCAACAAGTCCATCCTAAAGGAGATCAACCCTGGGATTTCTTTGGAAGGACTGATGCTAAAGCTGAAACTCCAGTACTTTGGCCACCTCATGTGAAGAGTTGACTCATTGGAAAAGACTGAAACTGGGAGGTATTGGGGGCAGGAGTAGAAGGAGACGGCAGAGGGTGAGATGGCTGGATGGCATCACCGACTTGATGGACGTGCGTTTGCGTGAACTCCACATGTTGGTGATGGGCAGGGAGGCCTGGCATGCTGCAAATCATGGGGTCTCAAAGAGTCAGACACAACTGAGCAACTGAACTGAACTGATGAGCATTTCCAGTGGTCATTAAAAATTCCGAGACAAAATTTAAATCTTTTTAAATTCTCCAACATACAGATGAAACATTATTTATTTAATCATTCCCCTATCTTTGGAGACCAGCAAGCCTTGGTCAGGAAATAAATCGTTATGTAAATAACAGGACCTGAATTAAGTGCAGAAGATTAAGAACCCTAGGTTATTCCTTGGTCTCTGCAACTTAATAGAATCAAGAGAGTCAGGACCAACACAATATTTTTAGCCTTTAGAAGGATTCATCCATATATATCTATACTTAGCCTTTTTGCTGATGTGTTATGCTGAAAGGTGCCCCTAGATTAGAGCACTTAAGACAGGGATTCCTTACCAGAATAGTGAGAGTGGCTCTCATATCTGTACCAGTCAGAAACCAGTACCAGAGAATACAACTCAGGGAATTCAACTGGACCAAGCAAAGCCTAGCTTCTAAAAAAATGAAATCAAGGTGTTCATTCCCCATATTCACAATATTTAACAAAAACTTGAGTTGAAATTATTATCAGTTATTGCATCTGTTTTTTTTTAATTTTCTAAATGATGATCCAATTTTAATGGGGGGATTCCCTGGCTCTATAAATCATAAATGGTAAGCTGTTGTAGCGCCACCCATGAAGAGGTACCCACTCTTCTCCAGATATATTAATTTAAAAAAAACTGCATTTCTAACTGGTGACTCAGACTTGAAGATTTCATGATTATACACAGTTCAGTTGGAATGCGGAATGGAGCAGGTCACTTAGGAGTCAGAAGAGAGCTCAGACACTCTCATGGAAAAATGTTCTCAAAGCACAGTGAAACAGAAACAGGCAGCAGAACACCAAAGTGTACTGTTGTTGCTGGGAAGTGACTGCCCAGCCTTGGGCTACTTTTCTCAGTCCTTCCTTCATCTATGTGGGGCCATGTGAAGTTTTGGCCAATGGAATGAAACAAATAGAGAATGTACCACTTCTGGACCAAGTGTCACTTGGTTCCTTGTACTTTCTTTTCTTCTGCAGTGACCGTGGAGCCTCACCTTGAAGATGACAGCATCACAAGATGGAATGGGGCTGCATGCTTGAGTCATCATTTAGAGGAGAGTTGCCTAGGACAACTAATTAACCGGGAACATCAACATTGGATCTTGTGTGACCAAGAAAGAAATATCTCTTGTGTTAAGCCACTGACATCTGAGGGTTGTTTGTTAAATTCATCAGACTGTCTCAACAGGGACTCACAAAAAAAGGCCTCTCTCCTATCTGACAACCTGATTTAGCAGAGACAGAGCATGGGGGAAAAGATGAGTGTGGAGTACTTCTTCAAGATGGAAAACATCATTCTTATAATAGAACTGGGAAGAAAAAAAAATAGAGAACACAAAGAGGGGAAAGACAAAGCAAGAAGACAAAGCACTAAGGTTTATATGGTCACAGAGAATCTAAATCAAAGCTCTAGAAAATCAAGGTGGCAGAGGGAAGTCTAAAATCAAATTTCTTTTTGATCTGACTTGGACTTTTGATGTGTTCCATGGCCTACATGACCAATGAAACATTAGTTACAAATGTATATTTCTGTCAACAAGAAGTGTTTGTTTGGTATTCAAATAATTTCTGTTTCCTAAATAATCTCCCTTATTGATTGATGACTCTTCACTCTTGATTTTTAGGTCACATTCTAATTCACTGAGTTCTCTTGAGACTTTGGTTACTGGTTGAAGCGACAATAAAGGCATGAAAAATAGTTCAAGATTTCATCACACAGATTAAAGATGTTAACGAAAGCTTTTTGATCCGAAGCAAGATCAGTCAGGGTTTTTCAGTCAGCTATAGATTTTTCAGAGCTCTGGAAACATTCAGTGACATGAAGCTGCACCCATCTGTTTACTGATATCTTGAGTGTTAAATGTGCCTTGTGTTATTCCCCAAGGACAGAGCACTGAATTGGTATTGCTGGCCCTCACCTTCTGAAGCCCTGCTCTGCGGGAATTGCTGAACTTCATTCCCATTTATCTTTCAATCTATATATGTATATATCTTATCTATTAATTTTAAGCCCTAGTAAGGAGCTACACAGGGAATGTGTGTGTGTGTGTTGGTCTCTCAGTCATGTCCCACTCTCTGCAACCACATGGACTGCAGCCCACCAGGCTCCCTGTCCATGAAATTCTCCAGGCAAGAATACTGGAGTGGGCTGTCATTTCCTTCTTCAGGGGATCTTCCCCACCTAGGGATTGAACCTGGGTCTTGTGCATTGCAGGCAGATATGTTACCTATACTAAATGCTAAAACCAGTCTTGACTGGGGCAGAGTCTTATGAGAGCTGCAGCCACAACCAAAGATGGAAGCCAGACTGTATTGCTGCCCTAGAATGATCCTAGGTCAGTCTATTGGTACTATATCCACTGGCCTCTCAGCTCCTTAGTCTATTGGAATTATATCCTCAATGCCTGGCTCAGACACTGGCACAAAGTAAGTACTTGACAAATGTACATTGAGTAGAACTAAGTTCTGGAATGCTCCAAGTCATGATTTTCTTGGAATGCTTTCTCGGTTGGTAAAGTCTGTTTGTGTGGGCTTCTGCCTCAGTTTCTTACTGGGGCTGACTATCAGGCTTGGTGGTTCAGGTGGTACAGAATCTGCCTAAAATGTAGAGAGTTGGGTTCAATCCTGACACTGAGCAACTAACTAATCAGGCTTGCAAACAAGCCACACTCCACCCCAGCATGGTCAACCCTTCCTACAGGATTTTGAACCCTGTTCTCACTGGATCCATCTCTTGCTTGAGAACCTTCTCCAAGAGAAACAAGGCATTTTTCAGTTGATTTCAGATCATCACACACTCCTGACATGCCCCCTCCTACCTTTACATACATACACATTGGAATTTTGAAGATTCTCATGTAAGTCTTGGTCAAGTTACAGAGCCTGTAACTCTGCCTTGTCTCATAACCTGTCCCACTATTTCTCCTGCTTTTCCCTCAGCACCTGCTCATGGCAGAGGCTCTAGTAAGTCCCTCCAAGAGTCCCCTCACTCCTCTAACCCAAAGGTATGAGCTAAAGCCAGTTAGAAGTTCCATTCAAATGCTTTCTGCTATTTCAGACCTGAGGTTTGCTACATGCAATTCACTACACACATAATTAGTTACAGAATACATCTTCTACCAATACCTCATTCAATCCAGGATTTATGGATGGTGGAAGAACTCGACCTACTTATAAAAAGAATTGAGGTAATACACACCTGTGAATAATTCTAGATAAAATGAATGGGGGAGGGAGGTAGGCATGGTTATACAAAAGTAACAAGAGGGATCCCTGTGGGGTTGTAACTCTTCTGTATGTTGACTCTATCAATGTCAATATCCTGTATGTGACACCATATGATAGTTTTTGCAAGATGTCACCTTTGGGGAAAGTGGGTAGCCTGTATTATTTCTTGCAACTGCATCTGAATCTGCAATTATGTCAAAATAAAAGGCTTAATTAAAATTAAGGAACAGGAGTAAAAGAAGTTAGGCTCTTTTGAAATTTGTTCTTAAAAGTCTTATGTACATAGGCAGAAAGGCAAATAAACTTTAGCTAAAACTGACTGAATTGATCTATTGATAATGAAAATCCAAATAAGACACAGGTTAGGCAAGTCTCAGTAAGGAAAATGAAGAGCAAATAGAAACATAATATCAGAACCTTCTAGAACTCAAAAGGTATAAACCATTCAACTTCTGACAATAACACAAATTCATCAAAGCAAAATATTTAATTATTTCAGTTTCCATACTGTGCATGCCATAGTAATAACTATACGTGCAAAAAACTAATCTCTCTCTGCCACATTCCATTAAGAAGTCTAGCATATAAAATAGCCAAATGAATCTCTCATTCACAGTTATAAGTCATATGAGATAAATCGTGATTTAAAAATGAGATGCCTGATGACCAGATAAAGAAGAAAACATTGCGACCCAAAAGTCAACTAAATAAATCCATAGCATTAACTCGGAACTCTTCTCAATAACTGCAGCATAAAGCAAATTATTAATGACATGCTTGTCGATATGCTGCAGCCCTCTGGGCAGCAGAGCTTAGTTATACTCCCCACATGTACCTTCACCAGGAAATAATCATAATTACTTTTAGTACAGCCCTGAGCTACCATTTGGAGAAGGCAATGGCACCCCACTCCAGTACTCTTGCCTGGAAAATCCCATGGATGGAGGAGCCTGGTAGGCTGCAGTCCATGGGGTCGCTAAGAGTTGGATATGACTGAGTGACTTCACTTTCACTTTTCACTTTCATGCATTGGAGAAGGAAATGGCAACCCACTCCAGTGTTCTTGCCTGGAGAATCCCAGGGACGGGGGAGCCTGGTGGGCTGCCGTCTATGGGGTCACAGAGTTGGACACAACTGAAGTGACTTGGCAGCAGCAGAGCTACCATTAGTAAAAAATAATGATGAGGGGTGCATTCAACATTACTGACTACATGAATGATAATACTATTAACAAATTACATTGAAGGTCTTATCTAAAACAAATGTTCTAATGGGGAGAAGTAAAATGGTTTCAATAAGAGGCCCAGAACGACTTCCAGATAGCCAGTACTACCTCCTATGAATTCTGATGGAATAAGATAGATGATGTAAAAGGTGGTAAGTCTCAATTCAACAGACAATCAGGCACATGTTCTAGTGAGTGTGAAGGATATTCTTGTACTTCCCACTTGTGTTAATTAGCCAAGACTTGCAGCTTCCTGGAGAGAGACCCAGGGATCTTGGCACTGGAAGCAGCCAATAAACCGGGAAAGATCCATGGTTTCAAGTCAGTGTTACTAGATTAGAGATCTCACTCAGTTCAGTCGCTCAGTCATGTCCAACTCTTTGCGACCCCATGAACTGCAGCATGCCAGGCCTCCCTGTCCATCACCAACTCCCGGAGTTCACTCAAACTCATGTCCATCGAGTCGGTGATGCCATCCAGCCATCTCATCCTCTGTCGTCCCCTTCTCCTCCTGCCCCCAATCCCTCCCAGCATCAGAGTCTTTTCCAATGAGTCAACTCTGAATGAAGTGGCCAAAGTACTGGAGTTTCAGCTTTAGCATCATTCCTTCCAAAGAACACCCAGGACTGATCTCCTTTAGAATGAACTGGCTGGATCTCCTTGCAGTCCAAGGGACTCTCAAGAGTCTTCTCCAACACCACAGTTCAAAAGCATCAATTCTTTGGCGCTCAGCTTTCTTCACAGTCCAACTCTCACATCCATACATGACCACTGGAAAAACCAAAGCCTTGACTAGACGGACCTTTGTTGGCAAAGTAATGTCTCTGCTTTTGAATATGCTATCTAGGTTGGTCATAACTTTCCTTCCAAGGAGTAAGCATCTTTTAATTTCATGGCTGCAATCACCATCTGCAGTGATTTTGGAGGCCCAAAAACATAAAGTCTGACACTGTTTCCACTGTTTCCCCATCTATTTCCCATGAAGTGATGGGACCAGATGCCATGATCTTCGTTTTCTGAATGTTGAGCTTTAAGCCAACTTTTTCACTCTCCTCTTACACTTTCATCAAGAGGCTTTTTAGTTCCTATTCTCTTTCTGCCATAAGGGTGGTGTCATCTGCATATCTGAGGTTATTGATATTTCTCCCAGCAATCTTGATTCCAGCTTGTGTTTCTTCCAGTCCAGTGTTTCTCATGATGTACTCTGCATGGAAGTTCAATAAGCAGGGTGACAACATACAGCCTTGACGTACTCCTTTCCTGATTTGGAACCAGTCTGTTGTTCCATGTCCAGTTCTAACTGTTGCTTCTTGATCTGCATACAGGTTTCTCAAGAGGCAGGTCAGGTGGTCTGGTATTCCCATCTCTTTAGAATTTTCCACAGTTTGTTGTGATCCACACAGTCAAAGGCTTTGGCACAGTCGATAAAGCAGAAATAGATGTTTTTCTGGAACTCTCTTGCTTTTTCGATGATCCAGTGGATGTTGGCAATTTGATCTCTGGTTCCTCTGCCTTTTCTAAAACCAGCTTGAACATCAGGAAGTTCACGGTTCACGTATTTCTGAAGCCTGGCTTGGAGAATTTTGAGCATTACTTTACTCGTGTGTGAGATGAGTGCAATTGTGTGGTAGTTTGAGCATTCTTTGGCATTGCCTTTCTTTGGGATTGGAATGAAAACTGACCTTTTCCAGTCCTGTGGCCACTGCTGAGTTTTCCAAATTTGCTGGCATATTGAGTTCAGCACTCTGCTCTTACCTTTATGCAAATAAGCCCCCAAAGCAATATGTGTAACAAACTCCTCCCCTGGCTGCTGATACACCAACTTCTGCAGCATCTCACACCTTCTAAGGCAAGCACATACCTCCAGAATTTATAGCTGTGTAAGACAACTTTGTTTCTGTTCATAGCACCATCCTTCTCCCAGCACAAAACCTAGCAGTCATCTCTACCACTCCCTCTCCAGATCCCACCCTTGATATCTTTGGTTAACTATTTGCAAGTTGCATTTTAATTTCTTCTCAATACCTTAAGACTATGAAATTCTGACTTGGCATTATAACCACCGTCTGCTTACTATTTATGCACATTATTCATCTTATCAACATTCCTTTCAGAAGCAGGAAATATTTTTATTGATTTTGCTGTAAATCCTATAGTCGGTGCTTCCTTCATATAAGAAAATAATGTGAAACTTGGCTGTCCGGAAGGTCATGAAGTTTGGAGCTAAGTCAAAGTCCTAAGTTTTATTTGGTTGTTCCTCTTAAAGAAAAATCAATATTTATAAAAGAGACTTAAAGATTCTTTCACACTTTTAACCACATCACGCATGTTTCTGTGTAGTCTGAATCCAACTTCTTTTGCAACTATAGAATATCCACCAGTTCATAGATATACCCTTTATTTCTTGCCTCCATGCTCCTTTGATTTTTGTTACATTTCCAGATTCAGATTTTTTTTTCATGATGTACAGTAGACTGCCATAAAATTTATTTATTTATGTATTACTTTATTTTACTTTACAATACTGTATTGGTTTTGCCATACATTGACATGAATCCACCACGGGTGTACATGCGTTCCCAAACATGAACCCCC
This sequence comes from Ovis aries, assembly GCF_016772045.2. Classification (NCBI taxonomy): domain Eukaryota; kingdom Metazoa; phylum Chordata; class Mammalia; order Artiodactyla; family Bovidae; genus Ovis; species Ovis aries. The sequence continues at coordinate 95,928,922 of NC_056080.1, read as the reverse complement.
CTCCCGCCTCCCTCCCCATAACATCTCTTTGGGTCATCACCATGCACCAGCCCCAAGCATGCTGTATCCTGCGTTGGACATAGACTGGTGATTCGATTCTTACATGATAGTATACATGTTTCAATGCCATTCTCCCAAATCATCCCACCCTCTCCCTCTCCCTCTGAGTCCAAAAGTCGGTTATACACATCTGTGTCTTTTTTGCTATCTTGCCATCTTTCTAAATTCCATATATATGTGTTAGTATACTGTATTGGTGTTTTTCTTTCTGGCTTACTTCACTCTGTATAATCGGCTCCAGTTTCATCCATCTCATCAGAACTGATTCAAATGTATTCTTTTTAATGGCTGAGTAATACTCCATTGTGTATATGTACCACAGCTTTCTTATCCATTCATCTGCTGATGGAGATCTAGGTTGTTTCCATGTCCTGGCTATCATAAACAGTGCTGCGATAAACATTGGGGTACATGTGTCTCTTTCAATTCTGGTTTCCTTGGTGTGTATGCCCAGCAGTGGGATTGCTGGGTCATAAGGTAGTTCTATTTGCAATTTTTTAAGGAATCTCCACACTGTTCTCCAAAGTGGCTGTACTAGTTTGCATTTCCACCAACAATGTAGGAGGGTTCCCTTTTCTCCACACCCTCTCCAACATTTATTGCTTGCAGATTTTTGGATCACAGCCATTCTGACTGGTGTGAAGTGGTACCTCATTGTGGTTTTGATTTGCATTTCTCTTCAGATTTTTTGAGCTCTGTGTCAGATGATGAAACAAACCTTGTACCACCTCATCTCCACCACAACCTCCCCCCCCCCCGCCCCTCTGCCAGCCCCTGCCTTGGCCACAATGTGCAGCTTGTAGGATCTTAGTTTCCCAAGTCCTAAACACTGGACTGCCAGAGAATTCCCTGTACCATTTCATCTAATCCTCATAACAAATGTGTCAAGTGATTGGTACCATCATCCCCATTTTACATATGAGGAAACTGAGGCTTTGAGGCATTTAGTGACTTGCCCTAGGACATGGGCTAGTGAATGGTGGAGCTTGTACTGGAATTCAAATCTTCAGGCTCAGAGCCTCACATTTCTTTCCACTACACCACACAACTTCCCTGGGATACAAAGTGGCTTTGACTGCATCCCATTCCAAGTTTTCACCTGTGAAAATCTCTCTTTTTTTTTTGTCTGTTTCAAATATAATATCCTCCATAAAGTTCTTGATCACTCACTCCAAAACTGAGCTCTCCTTACTCAGATTTCTTTAGCATGTTCTCTATTCAGCCCTTTAAGAAACAACTGAGTATCTACTGTGTGCTAGCTTCTATGGTAGGTGCTGCAGAAACAGCAGTGAATGACACAGGAAGGACATTGATTCCATGGATTATGTACCTTTGCAGTACATACATGTGTGCTCAGTCATGTCTGACTCTTTGCAACCCCATGGACTGCATGGCTCTGCCATGGAATCCTCTGTCCAGGCTCCTCTGTCCATGGAATTCTCCAGGCAAGAACTACTGGAGTGGGTTGCCATTTCCTCCTTCAGAGAATCTTCCTGACCCAGGGATCCAACCAGCATCTCTTGTGTCTCCTGCATCAGCAGGTGGATTCTTTACCACTTGCGCCACATGGGAACAGTATGTTTGCAGTATGTATCATAAAATCAGAATGATAGTTTTACATTTCATGTTATCGAAAGCCCTTATTTTACAGATGAGTAAACTCACACACATGAAGTTAAGTGTCATGCCTTCATAAGCCTCCATCCACACTGCTCATCAGTTTTATCTGTGCCCATGGCATCTTTTCCCTCACAGTCTCTCAGCAACTTGAGGGCAGAAACTGTGCCTTAGTCATCTCTGTTCATCCTTCAGCATGAGCAAAAGCATTCCAAAAAAGGGACATGGCAAACAGGAAAGATCTATTATGGACAAAAGAACTAGATCTTTAACATATATAAAGCATGTTACCATTAGACAAAAGAACTTAGATCCCAAATGGAAAAAGAACTAGATCTTTAACATTTATAAAGTATGTCACCATTCAAAGTATTCTCCCACACCATTCATTCCTTAGCAAAGGAGCTTTCATAAATTATGGATGGACACTGCAGAGCCAAGCTTGTGGGGAAGATCACATATTTTAAAAACAGAAAATGTTGTTTTCTATAATAACCTCAATATTTCATTGTTATCCCCTCTTTATTCAATCCCCAGAATTACGAATAGCATATTAATACCTAACTTATCTCAAGGCTACCTACCTATCAACTTCAACCCTGAAGAAGGCACTTAAAATTTAAAAGAATGCAGAAAATTCCTCTGAGCAGCTAAAATCTATCTTACAAAGTATGGGCACTGAAGAAATATACTGCACTGGTTCTTTGGTTTGTTCATTCCATAGGGCCTGAGGGCTCATGCTTTCTGTGTGCAAGTGGCTCACTCTGGGGCTCTTAACTCTTAGTTCGGGCACATTTCTAACAGGTGTCAAATTTTCATGTCTCATAGCCACTGAAATGCAGGAAACAGAAGGTGGAAAAGGTTGGCCAGAAGGAGGCTATTCTCCCCCATTCTCAGAGTTCATTGGAATGCCAACAGCCACAGGTGTACCTCGTAAATGCCCAAGAAAGATGACAATGCAGTCAATGGGTTATGGTTCTTCATTATATTTGTGACATGTGTTAGATAAAAATACACTGTGCAGAACTAGGGTTCCTTCTTAGCTGCAAAGGATCAGACTATGGCTGCTGGAAGAGATATTCATTTATTTTTCTGTATTTAAAAGGAAGAATTACCTTTGTGGAAGGGAAGACACCGTGTTACAGTGAGACTGAAATTCCCTCCCCTTAAATTTTTCAGCTCCTGAACAGACTATACCTGGATTATCTTTCACCAGCAGGGGGAGGTTAATACAAGGAAGCTCTAAAAATGTCCAAGTCCTTACCCAAGGGGCTGAGTCATTTTGCAGTGTGGCTGATTGACTCCTGTAAGCAGCACGGTCTAATTTAGAAAGGTCAGGATATCATGTTCAACATTTACTAAGGCAACAAACTTAGGAAAAATGAAAGTGGCAAAAAGGAAACACTCTCAGCAGGACTGGCCCTTACACAATGGCTTCAAGAAGAGCTGAGGGGGAGACTTTGCAACGTCTGCACCACTGCCAAGAAATCGTTTTTGCCCTGAACTCACACTTGGCGTATGTTTTTACAGTGAGAAGATATTTACACATCAACTCAAGAGACAGCTGAGTGCTTTCTCTTCGCTGCAATGAAACTGATGATGCAGAGGCATTTGCTGTTGTTTTTCTGCGGAAATCACCATGGGTAACTCCAACTCCTTGGCAGGACCAAGGGGCTGGGCAGAGGGCAGCCAGCTCCCCTCTGCAGCTGCCACTGGGCTCCAGCATAGATGGACTTGGGGGCCTGGGAAGGAGCATAGCACTGGAGATTCTCCAGGGAGGCTGAATAACAAACTGTGAAGTTACCTTCACCTTAGCACAAAACTGAAGAACCACCACAACCACAGGGAGAAAGGTCAGTCTTTGAAAAATGCACATTCTGCCAAATTGTTTGCACTTCCTGAGAGACAAAGGGTAGCAAATCTGGCAGAAGTCCAGGCTCTAACATGAACCTGCTGTGTGAACAAGTCACATCCCCTCTCGTCGCCTCAGTTCCTCTGTCTGCAAAATAGTCTCTAAAACCATCTCAGTCCTAACAGCCTGGGCTCTAGGATTCAATTGCCAGGTTGAAACTATGTGAGTGGGATTATCTTCTGAAGCTAAGGTTGTCCCTCTTCTTTGTTTATTCATCATAAGAAAGATGGGCCAATTATCATAACTGATCAGCCCTCCCTCATGAACTGTGCTCATATTTGGGCAACATTTAACTATATATAAAGAACAGGAACCTGTGCTGGCTGGCTGCAGAATGCCCCTCTGGGGAAAAAAAAAAAAACTGTTTTGATTTAGGACAAAGACTATGTTTGGTTATGAAGATGAGCTCCCAGGGCAGAGTCCGAATGGGTTGAACTGAGACCAGCCTAACAGCTAATCTGCTCTCTATAAGAAAAGGGAAGAAATTCAGGTGGCCAGAAAGAAAGGAACTGAAGAGGGAAAGAAAAGAGGTGGAAGGCAGGAGACAGGGGCCATGTACCACAATGGAAGGCTGAGTCACACATATAATGGGGGTCTTAAGAATAGCTCCCAGAAGCTGGGCTTGCAGATCAAATTTAACCGGATACCTTGCATTTTAACTTCAGGTGAACAAGGAATAATTTTTAGTATAAGTATGTCCCATATATTGCTTGGGACATAGTTATAGTAAAAAAAAAAAAATTCATTGTTTATCTGAAATTCAAATTTAATGGTAGCCTGTATTTTTTTATTGGCTACATCTGGCAATCCTACCAGGGCAGAAATGACAAATACTCTAGGAATTTCAATCTGAGGTTGTTTAGCTGTACTAGAGTGTAATCCCCCTCAAAGATGCCACCTAATCCATAACACAGGTTTGGGTTAGTTATAATAGAAAAAACTAACCCTTCCTCCCAGGACCTAGCTAGGGCACAAGGCTTGGTGAGTGGCTCATGGGCTGAATTTCAGCCTGCATTCCCCTCAATCCTGCCCTTTACCTGTCTTCAAACCTTTAGCAAAGTCTGCTGCACACAGCCCTAAATCAAAGGTAAGGAGGCACTGAAGCCCTCTGCAACCCTCCCCCTCCCCACCGCACCCCCTGCCCAGTCCAGGATCTGCATGGAGAAATGCAGGAAAAAAATCTGTCAGGCTTATTTCAAGAGATAAGACACACAGCAAAGATCAAGGATTCTATAGTGGCCCCAGAGAAGAGGATTCAGAAATGCTGGAGGGATTCTAGGCTGCCCACTTTGCATTGGGTGGGATTAGAGTTGATTATGTCTTCCCTGGTGGCTCAGATGGTAAAGCGTCTGCCTGCAATGCGGGAGACCTGGGTTCAATCCCTGGGTTGGGAAGATCTCCTGGAGAAGGAAATGGCAACCCACTCCAGTACTCTTGCCTGGAGAATCCCACGGACGGAGGAGCCTGGTAGGCACAAAGGACAGGGTACAACCTAAAGATGGGAGAATTGGGGCATATCAATGTGGTTACATAGGAAGAGAAATCCTGACTCAAGACTTTGAGACTGAGGTTAGCTGTTACCTGCTCTGTGAAGCTTTTCCTGATGGCTCCAGGCCCGGGATTCATTCCTTCTTTGTGCTCCCCTGTTCCTGCAACTTACCTCTGTTAAACCACCAGGAAAGAAGCAGTCAGAATCCAGAGAAAGAGAGTGTGTGTGTGTGTCTCCCCCTAACTAGATCAGGAGTCTGAAGAAATGATTCTTTGGCAGAAGAATTATCTAGAACTGGCTATTTTTAAGTAAAAGCTCTGAAAACCTAGAAGTTACCTTCTTGTAAGAGACATTTACAAGGTAAATCCCCATTTGTAAGGGTGTCTCCCTCTCCAACCAGGAAGACAAGGAAGACTCTCTCTAGACAACTTTATCAATAGAGAAGGCAGATACTTCAATCTGCCCAACCTTACCCTCCTTTACAGGCTTCCCTGATAGCACAGTTGGTAAAGAATCCGCCTGCAATGCAGGAGACCCTGGTTCAATTCCTGGATCAGGAAGATCCCCTGGAGAAGGGATAGGCTACCCACTCCAGTATTCTTGGGCTTCCCTTGTGGCTCCATTGGTAAAGAATCTGCCCGCAATGTGGGAGACCTGGGTTCGATCCCTGGATTGGGAAGATCCCCTGGAAGATCCCCTGGAAAAGGGAAAGGCTACCCATACCAGTATTCTGGCCTGGAGAATTCCATAAACTGTATAGTCCGTGGGGTTGCGAAGAGTCGGACACAACTGAGCAACTTTCACTTACTCACTCTCTCACCCTCCCTTACAAAGCTTTTCCCAGTCACCTCCCTCAACTGACTCCAATTACCAACATCACCTTCTGTCTTTAGCTGGAGATGGTAGATGATATTTAAGGTGGTGACTTGGGCCTTTGGAGGAGTTACTCAGTTTTCCTGGGTCTCTCCCACATATATTAAAGGGATACGTGTCATTAAATTTGCTTTCTCCTATTACTTGGTGTTTTATCACTTGGTGGGGAGGTGGGGGGCGGAGGGTGGGTGGGTACTCAGCCAAGGGGTATTTTTACCTGCCTACAAGTTATCTGAAAGCAAAGACTGATTTATTAACTTATTAATTTTAAAGCCACAGTAACTGGCACATATTAGCCACTGGGATACATTTATGGGAAAGAGAAAAGATGTTCTGAGTTTGAAATGAGGGCTATAGGGCAGTATAAGAATGTCTTTGTGTATATTAGGGATTATTCTCCATGTCCATAGAGAGCACAACAAGAGGAGAGGCATCTGAAATGCAAGGCTAGGGAAGTAAAAGCAAGAATGGAAGTCACCAAGTAATCAGTCTCTGATGTGGGCTTCCAAAAATAGAAACAATTTTTATTTACTTTAGTCAGTTTAGCATGGTCCTGTCTCTCAAGGTCCCTTGCAGATGGAGGTCCTGCTTTTCATGACTTTGAATCCTAAGTACAGGGGAAGCCATAGTATGACCTAGCTGGTAGGGGAACACACAATTCACATTGTAATGCTTTGCTGATGGCCATTCCCATTTTCTGGGAACCTGCACAAGAAAATGGAGCCCTCAAAGCCCCAAACTGCCCATTCATAGGAGACTCTGAAGTATATGCTTTGATTCAACGTTCAACTTTACCTTTAAGATGGGAGAGACACAATTGACTCTTGAATGCCCTGCTAATTCAGTCCTGTTGACTAATCGCCTTGGGTTAATTTTGGAAATGCTGGAACTGTCTGAACTCTCATATGAAAGAATTGTAAATAGAAATTTGGAGAGGAGAAAGGAAGGACAGGTCAAGTCTCAGAATAATATTGGTAATAGCGATGATGAGAATTTCCATGCCCTACAAAATCACACAGACGTGTCTTTAGGGCATGTTTGACTCTAAGGAAGAAACACATCCCTTTTTCCAAGGTGAGGCCCACCCTAATTGGCACTTTTGTGCCCATCCCCCTTCTAGGACTTTACCTTGTCGATTCTTGTTTTTTCTCACCCTCCTCCTTTCCCCTTTACAATTCCTTTCCTCTGGCACCCTTCTCTTGCCCTACACACATGCTCAGTTCTCTCCCAAGTGGAAAACACTTTTCCACTTCTCTGTTCCTTTCCAAGCAAACATGACTTGTCTTCACCCAGTTCTCTCCTGCGAGATACGTAACAGTCCATACTGCCCACTCCTTATGGTTAGGAAAGCTCATGTGACTCGTTCTGGCCAATGAATTGTGAAAGGAGGTAACACATCACTTGCTTAGAAGAGCAAACATATCAATAAAATGTCCATGCACTTTTTCCTTGAAGGAGCAGCTGACCTCATGTTCTAGAAGGTATAGCAGCAAGATGATTAAAGGCTTTGTCAGCCTGACTTAAACAGAGACCTCTCCCCTAGCTTATGCTCATCAGACAGCAGGAGTAGGAAACCAGCATTCCTCACTGACAGAGAGTTAAAAACACTGAGGTTTGGGGCTGTTAGTTCAATCTTTTCTAATCAATCCTGATCAACAGTCTTTTTTTCTCTCTCGCTTCTACTTTACCACCAGTTCCCTTCAATAAAAGTTGAGCATGGGGCTCTGAAATCTACCTGTGTATGAGAAACACGTAGAGAGCTTTTAAGAAAGCAGAGTTCTAAACCTACCCCACACCCAAGGAGTCTGAATACAATTTGGGGTTGAGGCTTAGAAATGCAGTTTTTTATTGTCTCCCCAGCTGATTCTGAGGCAGCCAACCTGTCCCACTCCTCAGACACATCTGAGTACCACAGTCTCCACTCCTCCCTCCTGTTTACACATCATCTGCCTTCTGCATCCCCCACCCCTTACCACAGACCATGTCAGACCTCCATGACCTCCTCATGACAAAACCACTCAGTCTCTGTCCTATTCATGTTCCTTGTAACATCTGGCACTGTTATCTGCCACTCCCTTTTTTGAAATTCTTGCCTCCCAAAGTTTCCATGACGTGACACTACTGTTGCTCTCCTTCTAGCTCTATAATAACCAATATATTTTGGGGTCTTCCTATTTCCTGTTTTCTTTCATTCTGGATAGATGTGATCTTATGCTTTGAACTTGAGTCCTCTGCTCTTTTCTCCCTTACATATGTTCACCCTCTGTTAGTGTGCCAGAGCAACCATAACAAATCCCCACGAACAAGATGGCTGACAGGACAGAAATCTGCCTAATCGTTCTGGAGGCTAGAAGTCTGAGGTCTATGTGTTGGCAGAGTTGGTTTCTTTTGAGGCTATGTGGGAAGGATTTGTTTCAGGCCTCTCTCCTTAGCTTGTAAATGGCCATCTTTTCCTTATATCTCTTTATACTGAAACAGAAGAAAACATGTTCCTCTACCTTTCTGGGTTCTTTGCTTGGTTTAATAATTAAACTGGCATAAGACAGATTAACCGTACAAAAACAAATTTCATGACTCATGTACGGGACCCCAAAGATATGATACCTAAGGGCAAGTTGGGCAGTTGAAGCTTATATGCCATCCTGAGCTAAGAGATGGGATGGGGATCTGGTGTTTCAGAAAGGAGGAGGGTAATTCACTGGACAATAAGAACAGATGCTTGAAAATGGAAACAGATCCACAGAAACAGAAAAAAAACAAAGGGAAAGGCATGGGGGAGGGATAAATTAGGAGGTTGGGATTAACATGTACACACTAAAATAACTAACAAGGACATATTGTATAGCACAGAGAACTATACTCAATATTTTGTAATAACCTAGAAGGGAAAAGAATCTGAAAAATACACACACACACACACACACACACATATATGCACAACTGAATCACTGTGTAGTTCAGAGGAGTAAAAAGCTCCTCCTGAAACTTTTGAAGCCCAATTGTCTTCAGGCTCCAAATAATCCACATGCCAAAGTGGCACATTTTGGGGAGACATGTTCTGAATCCCTTTGATATCATCTTCCTTCTATGTGAAGGGGAGCAAGAAGATATGTCACCCTAAAATATGCCTCTTTAACATGACGATTATCTTGAACTGTTTATTTTTAAAGAAATAACAGATACAGGAGAAGCTCTGAAAGTCAACTAGAAGTTACTCTTTTGTAAGAGAGATTTACAAAAAGAGAAATAAGGGAAACCTCCATTTATAAGTGTGTCTCCCCCTGTATACCAAGAAGAAAATGTCCACATTTCCAGAAAAATCTATGGAGAATGGACTTAAAGCTGCATGATAATGGTATCTTTGTTCCTGGTCACCTCTCATAACTGATTCCCCTGCCCCTAACATTTTCTTCTCTCTTTACCTGGAGATGGTATTTAATGTGATGGCTTGGGCCATCTGGGAGAACTGCTTGGTTTTCCTGGGTATCTCTCATGCATACAGGAGGTATACACATTATTAAACTTGTTTGCTTTTCTCCTGTTACACAGGGTCTTAGCCAAGAACCTAAAAGGATAAAGGGAAAATTATTTTTCCTTCCCTATGTATGCATGTCTGTATCTGTCCAAATTTCCCCTTTTTATAAGGACACTAGTCACAGTGGTTTAGGACCCACCTTCTTTACCTTATTTTAGCTTGATTACCTCTATAAAGACCTTATCTCCAAATAGGGGCACATATTCCAAGGTACTGGAAGCTAGGACTTCAACACATGAATTTGGGGAGACAGTTCAACCCAAAACACCCCTTCACTGATTTAATCTACCTGTGGTTTGAATGATCACTTTGGTCATTGTTATCCATCAGACTTAGCCTTGACCTTGCTAATCACTAGCTCACTAATTAAAAAAAAAAAAAAACATATTGTGAACCTATAACTACTCATTGAACAAAGGACACTGAACAAAGTCATTCTCCATACAGAGCTAACAGAAACTCATTACAAACATAGCTGTAACGGAAGGTGGTGTGCAGGGATGGAGCACACAGGAAACCTATGGCAGGGGGTCTGTGCTAGTCTCATTTCACATTTTCAGTAGCATTTGGGGTACCTTTATTCAGATGTTCAACTAGCACAAAGCCAGCATGTTCAAAACCAAACAAATGCCCACTTTCAAATCAATGACCCCAGCTGCTTTCTCAGTTTCTATGAGTGATCCTATTCATTTACTCCCCTGGGTTTGAAAGCGTGCTGTCATCTTTGTTTCCTCTCTACCTTATTCCCAACAATCCATCAGTCACCAAGTCAGAGCCAATTCACCTCTCCAGTGTCCATCAGTCCTGTCTCTATTCTTGTCCCAGTGCCACCAGAGTTAAGTCAGACCACATCATCTCTACTTAGACCACTGGATTAGCCCAAGTGCCTTCCACACGTCTGCACAGTACTATCCAACTAGCGTTCTAAGTAATACCTGCTGGTGGCTGGCACTGGAGTCTACCCTAACATATCTTTCCTGCTTCATTTCCTGTCCCCACCCCACTTTACCTGGCATTGTACTTGGAACATGACCTGTGTTTTCCCATCTCTCTCCATGTCTTTATCATCTAAGATAAGACACTCTATATTTAGGGAGAACATGGAATTTAATACCCATCTCTATACCATCCTTACATTAATGAGAGAGTCTTACATGCAATAAGTTCAGTAAATATTTGTTGACTTGTAGTGTGTAGTGTTCTGTGTTTCACAAAGGATATTGTATCCTTAATCCTCAAATTAACCCTTCAACATGGTACTGTCTTTGGCAGGGTTATACTAATCCTGTTCCCGCCCCAAACCTGCCATTTTTCGTGGTTGTCAGCCCTAGGCTAATCTGACTGGGCCAGAAAATGGGAAAAACAGCCATTCTAGAGCTTCGAGAGCCTGCCCCTTGCCCCACAAAGCATGCGGGGACATGCAGAGGAAGGCTGTGTTCATGAAATTACTTTAGACACCAGTTTTGACCCCTGCCACATTGTTCTCCTCTATGCTTGCTCCCTTAGTCTCATCTGGCTTCCAGCTAGTACAGCTCTTCCAGAATGGTGACCTGTTTGACTAACTGTTCAGGTCTTGATTTTCTGGCTTTCCTTCCCAGCTATAGATTGCTTTTTTCTTCCAGATGCAAAACTTTCTGAAGTTCAGTTACAAGACACCATTTGGCTTGGTCCCCAAGACTCATGACTAGGAAGATCATCCTTCTATTCCATCCCAGGAAGGAACCTACCACTCTGGAGCTGCCTTCCAATTGTGTTCTAGAGGCTGACAGCAGCCACTGAAAACCAATTCCTGTCCTGTCTTGTCTTAGCACAAGCAGTATAGCTTGCATCGATTATTCCTGCAATCCTGGGACCTGTGGTTGAGGGATGTCAAGACCTAAGTTGATTAGTCTCTCAGCACCACCTCCTCTGTCACCACTGTGTTTGCTGACCACTGAGGGACTGGGCATTGATCTGCCCCATTGTGAGTGGCGTCCCTTATCACCTCCCAACATAAAGCTCCTTGCTGATACTTTTTCTAGACTGAAAAGAGAAAACGTTATCAGCTTTCCCCCATCCTCACCTGCTGAAAATCTTTTATGCTTCTGAGATGGGTGATAGGAAGGTCTTGTCTAAAGGGCTTCGGGACACTAATCCAGACAAACAGCAGATCTTATATCAATGTGTTTGCTCTGCTTCTCTCTTGACAGTTCCCGAACTAAAAGCACAGGGCTGTGAGCAAAAAAATTCCACGAATATAAGGAGCACCAACTCTGCGCTAAGTGCTGGGAATCCAGAAGCTGCTTGCCTCGAGTAGTTCCCAGGGCAGTAAGGAAGAAAGAGCCAAATAGATCAACTCCTTTTTTTATTATGATCATGCAAGGCAAGCATTTTCTCACATTTGGGAGGCCACTGTTCAACCTTTTCTCATCAGTTTCTTTCTTTTTCCCTTGCAAAATAAAATGAGAGCTTTGCTTAGGGAATTATCATGTGGATCCAGGGGGCAGAAGGGAAAACATTTTCATGGCAGTGATTTACTACAGCCTTTTCTTTGCAGAGATTATTCAGCCACAGACAATAATTTCATTCCCTTGAGGGTTTGCTTCATTTCTTCTTTCCTTCATCTTGGATATCATATCATCAGGTAACATGAACTTGAAAACATCCCACTTCCACAAAGAGATCATTTCCACACATGGAGACTGGAACAGAGGTAGAGGGGAGGCCATGCTGCTAAAGAGACACAAGAGGCTAGGCCTGGAAAATGGGGAGTGGGGCTCAGAGCCAGATCTGAAGGACTTGGGTAGGAGGCAGGGGATGAGTCAGGCTAGGAGGACCATGCTGGATGAGGGCTTCGTCCCAGGCAGACCTGAGAATGGGAACAATGGCAGGAGGGGAGAACCTGGCACCTAGGGATTACTGGACCATCAGCAAGGAATGGGAGATGAAGCTGCCATGTGCACAGTCAAGTCACCAGCAGGCTATTGTCACTTGCTCTGCCAACAGGAACAACAAAGGATCTGCAAACTATCTACCTCTGGTCTCTGGGAAATCTCTCCAGGGACTTTGGGAATGATTTCTCCTCATGTTGCTATAAAGAATTTCCCTTTCTCCTCTAACTGGATAATGATGTAGCCCAAGTATCCTGGGTGCCCCTGTCATGTGGGTGCCTCTTGAAGTCATTGCAGATATTTGAAAGGACGGTGAAAGTCAATGGATCTGCTTTGAAAAGACAGAGGCCTTCGGCAGCCACGAGGGCCCTTTTGTGAATGTGAATCAATAATTGTCCAGTTGCCAGAGACACCCAGAGGACAAGCTCGCAGCCTGGACCAGACAACACAGGAGGTGTGTAGTAATCAAAGGAAGGTCTCACAAGCAAGAGTGAAAAGTTACGGGAGGGAGGAGACATGCCACATGGATGGATGATGAGCTGACAACAGAGCTCGGCATGGCACCTTGAAGATGGTGAAAACTGTGGTCCAGAGCTGAGGAGAGCCAGAGAGGAGTCTGGTCAGATATCTGTGCAGAAGGAATAGTCAATGGACTATCTGGCCCGCTGTAGTGTGTACTCATTTCCCATGGCTCCTGTAACAAATTACCACAAACTTAAAACAACAGAAATTTTCTCACAGTTCTAGAAGTTCAAAATCAAGGTGTCAGTAGGTGTATGTGCCCCTCCCAGGAGGACCTAGGGGTGAATGCTTCCTTGCCTCTTCTGGTTCCTCATGACTGGCAGCATGCCTTCGTTTATGGCCAAATTCCACTTCAGCTTCATGGCTTTCTTCTCTGCGTCTGTACCTTCTCCTCTTCTGTCTTTCATAAAGAGACTTGTCACTGGATTTACAGCCCATCTGAACAGTCCAGGACGATCTCATCTTGAGACCCTTAAGTTAATTACATCTGCACTCTCTTTCCAAATAAGGTCCCATTCACAGGCTCCAAAGACTAGGAAACTTACATATATTGGTGGGGGGGGGGGGGGGGGGGGAGGGTGCCACCATTCAGGCCACTACAACAGCATTTACAAGGGGTAAAGAGGTACCCTCTCTTTTTCTGATTATAAAGTTAATACACATTCATTATCATTGTAGAGAACATTTTAAAAGCACAAAGGAAAAGAAAATCCATCTTTAATTCTACAACCCAGAAACAGCCATTGTGAACAATTTGAGAAATTATATTCCAGACTTCTCTGGATATTTGTACACATTTTATGAAGCTCCTACTGGACTATCATATAATCTGCTTTTTCTCTAATTATTGATGTAGTGTAAATATCATCCCATGTCATTCAATCCCTTTTCTACAACATGGCTATCACATAGCTGCATCACAGTTTAATTAACCAGTTCTGTTCTGTTTGATGCTTAAAATATTCCCAAGTTTTCAGTGTTATAAGTAACATTGAGATGAGAACATGCATGTCAGGGTATTTCAAGACAACTTGGAGCTATAAAAGGGATGACACAAAAGGATACTGATTGTGTACACCCTACCTTCTCTGAGTCTTATAGTAGAGTGTAAGCTGGACTGCACTGAATCAGGCCAGGGTTAGGCCAAGGATTTGGCCCAGAGTTGAGAATCACTTTACTACTCCTTCTCTTTCTTAGAAAAATGCCTCATTATTCAGCTTCATCTCCTGCCACTCTCTGCCTTGTGTTTTCTATTTGCAAGGGGATGGGGGCGGTAACACAACTGTTGCCTCTTTTTAAATCTTGTATTTTATTAATGCTTGCCAGCTTTTTTAGCCAAGCCAACCTTCTTACTCAATGAAGTATAAATACAGCTTTTTATTTTAAGCTCCCTGAATAGCACTAGAAAAATCTACCATGATCTTTTCTTCTCTCCACCTGCCCTGAGAAATATTTCTCTCTAGACTAGAATAAATGGAGGGTAGGGGTGGGGCCATGGGTAAACTGAGTAAATATGGAGTTGTTTGAAAAAGGTATTCAGACTGCTGAACAGCTAGAAAAGATAGTCCTCAGACTGATGTGAAACAGAAGCTTATGTTTGAATTACAACAAAATCAATGCAAACCCACCTCAGAGTCACATATAATAAGGAATACAAAGAGCCTTTCGATTGTTCATTAAAGAAAATTAGTGTTTGCTGAGGAAGCCCATTCTTCTACACAGCCAGCTGAATGACATTTGTAAAATGACACAGGAACCAACAAGTTCCGACCTACCTACATTTGTGATTTCTAGGATTACTGCCATAGAATTTTGGCCCATGAAGTGAATGTTCTTTCTGGTTTGGCCTTCTGCATTCTTAAAGTGACAAACTGCTTTTCTAAAATGTCAGTCTTGTTGTTATCTCTGCATCTGTGAAGCACAAGTGGACAATTCTGATAATGAAATCACAGAAATGACAGTAATACACAGCCCTCGTGCCTACAGTTTCAAACAGTATGTTGAAAGTGCATTTTCATCACTCATTCGGGTTGGTTCCCGTAGTGATTTACAAAAAATAATTTTTTATGCAGTCCTGGCAGACGGGATTGTTGAGAACTTGATAAAAACACAATTCAGTCCAAACAATCAACTCATTAAGAGCAGTTTCTGTCATTCTACAGACTCATGCAGCTCACTGCTTTCCACAATGAGCCTTGACACAACAGCACAAACACTGAGCCCTCGGATAGGCCAAGAATGCTCTGTTAGCTTTTCCCCATTCAGTCATTCCTTCATTCTTGAAACAGTTAATATGTCTACCATCAATCATCTTAAAATCTAATGAGACAATGCACCCATGAGAGTGGCCAGCCTGCTAAGTACAGTAGAAAAGTCAGAGTGCAGAGAAGGGACAAACACCTACCCTGCTAAATCACCATCAGGGACTAACTTCCAGGGTCCTACCATCTGGCTTGGTACACTAGCTGACCACTCAACCTCTAAGTTCTTCCAAGCTTGACTACAGAGCTAACATTTAGTTTTTATTTATGTTGTGCTTAGTTGTATGACATATTTTACATGCATCATCTCAAAATCCTCACAACTATTATATGAGGTAGATACAAATTCTATTTCATGGGTGCAGAGAAGAGGAATAAAATTACCCAAGAATTTGAGCCCAGCTTGGCTTAACTCTTGGAGAACAAAATGGCAACCCAATCCAGTATTCTTGCCTGGAGAATTCCATGGACAGAGGAGCCTGGTGGGCTATAGTCCATGGGGTCACAAACAGACACGGCTGAGTGACTAACACTTGGCCTAATTCTAGAGCTCTGGTTATTCCATCTCACCATCCTAAGTCTCAAATTTTATCCCATCTCACTCTCAAATTTTAAAAAGGAAAGTGGCTAACAGGGTTAAAAAGTGCAGATGGGTCAATCAGAGTGTGTAAGAAGGGGCCTTTGGCTTTGAGCATCAGGAAATCATATTTGTGGTCATTGTACTGGGGCTTTCAGATAACAAAGTGCCACAAACTGGGTGGTTTAAACAACAGACATGTATTGTCTTATAGTTCTGGAGCCTGGAAGTCAGAGATCAAAGCATTGGCAGGGTCTGTTCTTTCTGAGGGCTGTGAGGGAAAATTTCTTCCATGTCCCTTTCCAAACTTCTGGTAGCTTCCAGGGTTCCTTGGCTTATAGATGGTATTCCTCTGGATCTTCACATAGTCTTTCCTCTGTACATGTCTGTCTCTGTGGCCAAATTTCCCCTGTTTATAAGAATACCAGTCATATGGGATTAGGACCCACCTTAATGATGTCATTTTAACTTGATCACCCCCTGTACTCTATTTCACATTTTGAAATGTAGAGAAATATTAAATCACTATGTTGTGTAACAGGAACTACATAGAGTTGTAGGTCAAAAGTGAAAGTGAAAGTGAAAATGTTAGTCATTTGGTTGTGTTCAACTCTTTGTGACTCCATAGGCTGTAGCCCACCAGGCTCCTCTGTCCATCGGATTTTCCAGGCAAGAATACTGGAGTGGGTTGCCATTCCCTTCTCCAGGAGATCTTCCTGACCCAGGGATCGAACCGAGGTCTTCTGCATTGCAGGCAAAGTCTTCACTGCTTGAGCCACCAGGGAAGCCCTTATGCCTCAAAAACAGAAATCATAGAAAAAGAGATCAGATTTGTGGTGACCAGAGGCAGGGAGTAGAGAGAGGGGAACTGGATGAAGGCAGTGAAAAGGTAACTATCAGTTGTAAGATAAAAAAGTATTATACTATGAATATAATGCTCAACATGATAAGGATGATTAACACTGTTGTGTGTTATATACAAAAGTTGTTAATAGCCAATACTAAGGGTTCTCATCACAAGGAAAAATATTTTTTCTATTTACTTAATTTTGTATCTATATGAGATGATAGATGGTCTCTAAACTTACTGTCGTATCATTTCATGACATATGTGAGTCAAATCTTTATGCTGTATACCTTAAACTTATACAGTATTGAATGTCTCTTATAGCTCAATAAAACTGGAAGGAAAACCAAGTCCCATTCTGAGGTGCTGAGGTTAAGACTTCAACATACCTATTTTGGGGAGGGGACTCTTAAACCCACAGCACCCATGGAAAGCACAATTTCAGCTCAGTAGTAACTACAGAAGGTGGACAGAAAGGGCATAAAGGCTGGGACTTGATAAGGTCAAGAGAATTGGCTGGGAGCTAGAAGAGGCCTGAGAATGTCCTCCATGTGAGAGAAAGACCCCAGGAGAAAAGGAAGTTTTCGAGAACTATGGACAGAAGATAACCAATGGGCTGAGTCAGGCAGGAAATGGGAAGGGATATAAATCGTCAGAAAGATGGCAGCCAGTCACTTTTGAAACAAAGGAGAAAGGGAGAAAAGATTTAAATAACTGATACTGGTGTGCAGTTTTGGAGACACCTTTAGCATCTCAGTCTAAACCTCAAGCCCAAAGTCTCCAGAATCCTGCTTCACATTTCTTCAGTAACTTGCAATTGTAGCTTTGTAACTTAGATTAGCTTTATTTGTAGTGCTATAATTCTCCACTACTGCTTCGCACTTGATACAAAGTATCACAGGATCTATCTCACAGTTTCTAGAAAATGTTTGAATGATTAAGTAAATAAATAAACACATAGATATGAGAAGACAGTCTGGTGAGAAACAATCAGATCTTGACACTACTTAACCTGCACTTCACCTGGCACTCAGCAGGCTGAGGTAAATATAGAGGCTGAGGTCTGTGGGCCCTAGACGGGAGCAGGTGTCCATCCAGGGTGTGGATGAGCCCACAGTGGCACCAAGACATGGGGCCCTCAGAGAACACAGTTCCAAAACCTCTTCAGGTCCTGCCAGGGTGAGGAGCAGTGAAGCGTGGCCCCAAGGACCTTATCATGTAACAGGCAGCTTGAACAAAAAGGATGCCTTATCACTTAAACCTTCAGTATTTCAACCCAGTTGTCAGAATCTGAAACTACCTGAGAAGGCACAAGTCCTACAAGTCAGTGCACAACAGATATTTTTGAAACTGCTGACCCACCAGCCCCTAGAGCTCCAGGGGTTTCAGCAGTGTTTCATGGACTCAGCCCTGGTGCTGCTGACCTGGCATGTGGCAAAGCATGGCTTTCGTCATCTCACCACGTTCCTCTTAGTAAGTGAAGAAAGCCCATTAGAGAATGCTGAAATGCGTTCCCCAAAATCTTCCAGCAAATCAGTGCAAGGGTGTAGGGTGTGATGGAGAGCCCCCAGGGTGCCCGGCTAGTCTCCTAACCATGAACTACAATGGCCTTAAGAAGAGACTACAACACAGAAGACAAGTATGGCAGCACTATAAGTATTTCTCCTTCACAATTTTTCTTGGACTCATACACATAGTATATATTTATGGAAAGAGTTTATTAATAGCCTACCTGTCTAAAAGCATGATTCCTTCCATATAAAATGTGACATCTTATTGAGTGCATACTCTATACTCTTTATTCTTTCACTAATTTGACAGTTCTCCTTTGAAATAAAAAGCTCTCATAAGCCAGCACCCTTTGTGTGTGTGTGTGTGTGTGTGTGTGTGTGTGTGTGTGTAATAACCAAGAGAATATTTTAGTATTTAAAGCTACAGGGGCCTAAATTTGATAAGCCTATCCCAAAAAGAAAATGAAGGTTTCAGAAAATCTGACAGGTCCAAAAATTAAGCCTGCTCCCTTTGAGGTATGATTCACAGAAACAGATTTTTGAAACTTTACATCAAATTTTTAAAATGATGATGTAGTCCAGCTGCTACAGTGCTTGTTTATAATTCTAACGTTTTATTTTCAAAGTAGGGTTCACCTGCAGAAACAGGCTGCAGAAACAATGCCCATGGGCTAATCTGGTGAGGCCATTCACTGCTCTGCTTTCTTTTTTCTCTTTCGTCTCCTCCTCTGGGGAGCTGAGAGGCAATTAGAGCTGTCTCTATGCACTCCGGCTTACTGTAGAAGAGCTCAATTCACAAAGTCCAACTGTTGCTCGCTCACGCCAATTAAAGGGCTCTGCGCTTAAATCTGCTCCAGGCCATCTTTTAGAAATGAGTCTTTCCGACCAAAATTCTCAGATGGGGAAAGGCACTGAAAATTAATTAGTCTTATTCCTAGGTACCAACAAGGATGCTGCAGCGCCACTGTGCTCTAGGAGGGCTCACCTGGGACTTGAAGGGATGCTAAGGATGCACACCTGCTCACCAATTTTCTAAATTGATTCTTACAAATGACAGATGCTGGCAGGCAAGTTCAGGGAAGGTAAAAGCCAAAGAGCAAAGCCAAAAGTTGAGCTGAGTATTCAATTCACAATACATGTGGCCTTAACCTTCTGCCTCAGAAGAGATCTATGTCTCAAGAATAGCTCTTCAAACAAACAGGAATATGGAATCAGCCACCATGCTGTCACTGGTGACATGACATTTAATGGTCACCGAGGGGAAAAACAGCTCCTGGGTCCTCTTTTGTGTGACCTACTGTTGTATGTCAGAATAAACAATGTCAGATGTTCAAATGGTTAGTCTCTCTTGCCTCATGCTGACCTTTCCATTTCTCTCTTACCACACCCTATCCCCCAAATGAAAAAGAAAGAAATGGGCAGAGCACTAAATTGACCCATCATGATGGCAGAATACAACAGTGTCTTCGCTGTCTTCCAGTGCCCTCACTGGAACAAAGAGTGGTTCCATTACAATATCTGCTTTGACACATCTGTCACTGCCCAATATCTTTGCCATCTTGTACCAATCCCCTTGCAAGGGACTTATATCTGACTAAACTTTAAAAATAAGTGAGGAGGCCCCTTATATACAGTTGACTCTGTGAAGCCCCTCCAACTGAGGGAGGAAGCAAGGCCTAATAGATGATGGGACTTCTGCATTTGCATGCACTGTCAGGTACACACTTGGGGTCTCTCAGACCAGCTACCTGAATCTCTGTTTTAGTCACTTTCACTAGCTCTTTCACATCTCTCTCTCCTTTAAATGTTAAAAGACTGCAGGGCCCAGTCTTTGGACATTTTTCTCTATACTTAATCCCTTCATGATCTCATCATGTCCTCTGTCTTTAAATTCCATCTCTATGCAGACAGCTCTCCAATGCCCATATATGTATCTTCTGAAGCCCAGATGTGTCCAGCTGCCTTCTCAATAACTCCCCCTGAATATCTAACAGGTATCTCAAATTTAACATGTCCAAAACCAAAGCCCAGACTTCCCCTGAAACCTGCTCCTCCTCAATATTCCCCATTGAAGTTAGTAACAACTCCCACCCTTCTAGTTGTTCAGGTCAAATCCTTCCAGTCATCCTGACTCCTCTCATTCTTTCATATCTACACATAATCTGTTGTTGTTCAGTTGCTCAGTCATGTCCAACTCTTTGCAACCCCATGGATTGCAGCACGCCAGGACTCCCTGTCCATCACCAGCTCAAACTCATGGAGTCGGTGATGCCATCCAACCATCTCGTCCTCTGTCATCTCCTCCTCCTCCTGCCTTCAGTCTTTCCCAGCATCAGGGTCTTTTCCAATGAGTCAGCTCTTTGCATCAGGTGGCCAAAGCATTGGAGCTTCAGCTTCAGCATCCGTCCTTCCAATGAATATTTAGGGGTGAATTCCTCCAGGATGGACTGGTTTGATCTCCATGCAGTCCAAGGGACTCTCAAGAGTCTTCTCCAACAGCACAGTTCAAAAGCATCAATTCTTCAGCACTCAGCCATCTGTAAGAAAATCTTATTGGTAACAGCTTCTGACTACACTTAGAACACCATCATCTCTCACCTCTGCCCCTGTTGCCACCTGTCCCAGCCCCTAGCATCTCTGCCTTAGGGTGCTGCAGCAGCCTCCTCACTGGTCCACTTCTGCCCTTGCTGCTTAACATTGGTTTCCAACACAGTGGGCATGGTGATCCATTAAACACACGTCAGATCATATCACTTCCCTACTGTCTCCCAACAGTCCTCCATGACATCTTCAGGCCTCCAGCCAGGTTCTGCCTCCCTTACTCAATTCCAGTCACCTGGCATTTCACAGACCTAGCTACGCACAGGTCCATCTGAGGGTCTTTGCACTTGGATGCTCTCGCTTTGCCTAGAATGTTCTTTCCTCAGATGCCTGCATGCATTATTCTCTCAGCTCCTTCAAATCTTCATTCAAATGGCACCTTCTCAGTGAGGCCTTTTCTTGCCACCCAATTCCAAATGGCACCCTCTCCCACACACCACAGGTGTGTTCCCTGTCTGCCTGTGCTCCCTGATTCTACTCACAGCATTCATCACCGAGTTACTCTACATTTTCTTTACTGTTTAATTCTGTCTCCTCTGACAGTGACGTGCAGAGTCTAGGAGATCAGAGATTTTCTTCCTGTCTTGTTCTCTGCTTTATCCATAGGACACAGAACAGTACCTAGCACACAGTGGGTATTCAATAAATATTCTTTGAATAAATGAGTTAAAATCCCAAATCAACTAGTCAACTCAGAATAAAAATAAGGCAAATGTATTAAAGTAGTTATACACTAAATAAAATGTTCACTCCAGGCAATTATTTGGGAACTCTGTGTGTGTGTGTGTGTGTGTGTGTGTGTGTGTGTGTGTGTGTACATAGAGACAGAGAACCTACATTAGTTAACAATAAAGCAATAGAGACAGGAATGGGGGTAGAGTGGCAGAGCAGAGGTGCTCCCAGGCCCTGGGGCATCGCCAAGGCCAATTCTGTAGGCCTAATGCTTTATAAAAATAACTTGCAAAGCTTATGACGAAGTACTATTGACAATTCAATTAGCCACACAAAAAAAGGCAAATTCATCTAACCCCTGGCTGAAAACTTTTCATTGTGCAACATAAAATGCTATACTCAGTTATAAACAGAATTACCAAGTCTTATTATTTTTTTATCTGAGAGCTCATCATCAATAGAAAAACAGACTAGACTTGATAGAAGGAAAATAACAGATGCTACAGGAGGAAAAGGCAGTTTACTAATGAATTAATAATCATGTTTGTCCTCTCTGCTGTAGACTTTTCCCTGTCTCACCACTCATTTCTGTCATTTGAATGGGAAAGCTATCTTTGCAAGAATTTTTTTTTTTTTTTAAGTCAGGCACTTCATCTCAACCTGCATGTTTTTTAACTTTTGATATTTTCCTTCCCAGACATATTTTACTGTGACAGTATTTCTCAGATGAAAGCAGAGTTCAAAGTAGGTTACTATACACAAATCTAATTAAGTATTTGAGAAAATAGGTCTTTTGATTCAGCAAGAATTCAAAAATTTATTTATGTGTTTCCTTTCTCATATACTAAAACCTGAAATGTAAGGGTTTAAGTGATGGCTCAGATGGTAAAGAATCTGCCTGTAATGTGGTAGACCAGGGTTTGATCCCTGGGTCGGGAAGATCCCCTGGAGAAGGGAATAGCTACCCATGCTAGTATTCTTGCCTGGGAAATTCCATGGACAGAGGAGCCTGGTGGGCTACAGTCCATGGGGTCACAAAGAGTCAGACATGACTGAGTGACTAACATTCACTTTCAACTGATGGTTGAACAAATAATAGTGAAGTTAGACCCAACATAAACTCAGCTTCTGGGATGGCAGAGTGAATAAAGGCAAGAACACTGGCCAGGACTCAGAGCCTTGGTTTCCATACCTATAAGACAGATATCACCTCTTTCCCCTGCCTAGTTCAAAGGATTACTATGAGACCAGATATGAAAATGAATGGGAGTGGGCTCTGTCAATTGTAAAAATGACTCAGAGAACTTGGAGGAACTGGCTTCTACCTTATTCCCAAGATGGGAGAGCAAATGGAATTGTTAAAATGTAGGAACTTTTGGCTTTTAAAAAAAATGAAATGCTTTAAAAAGCAAAAGAACATCGTTGTATTGAATCACTCAAAAATTCCTTTTATGTTTCATCTGCTATGATGTATTATCTTTGGAGGCAATATGATGCTCCTCTTCTAAAATTGTCACAGCTTTGAGGATAATAATTTAAGAATTTCAGACAAGCCAATGAATTTCTCTTAGAACCTCCTTTTTGAAAAATGACCAAGTATAAATCCTCTACTCTCAATCTGTGTCATAACAATTGATAACCAGAGTGGCTGTCTCACTTATAATTGGCTATATCCTACCAATATGGCTCTTGATTCTAAAATGCAGGGGAGCAGCAACACTTTTACAAGGCCCTGAGACACATATTGAAAGCCAGATACTTATCTAACATAATTTTTGTATATGTCAAAAACCTTATTAATCTAACTTGGGTAGAATAGTAGTCTCCCTGCTTCCTGTATCCATGGGGTCACATTATGCTATACAATTGCACCTCATTTTCCCTGGGCGCCTCTGCTCATTTGCAGATTCTTACACACAGAGGATACTAGGTAATTATCGTGACACTCTCCAGTTGAATTCATAAATAGATTAAGTACAGCTTAAGATGTACTTAAGACATACTTCTGCTGCTGAAGTATGATGGTAGTTACTTCACAAATCATCCACTGGTGTAACCCAAATCTCAAAACCATAGAATGAAACGAGTCAAATCCTCACACTGTCAGCTACAAGACTGAGCTCCAGTAAACCTATATAAGTAGGTCAGCCAGTTGTACCTCAACATCCCAGCTCTGTAGCCTCCCCTGACATCTTCTCTTACTCCCTCTATTAAAAGGCAGGCAAAAATATCTGATAATAGGTACAGATTTTAGCCTCCACTCTAGTATGATATACAGTTGACAAGAATCAGAGAGTCAAGAATAAAAGTACCATTAACTTTATCAAGAACCTACAATGTGACCAGCTATTTATATAGACATCATTTCCCTTAATCATGCATTCACTTATTCACAAATAACCTATAAATGTCAGACATCCCCAAATCAGCAAAGCAGACAATGTTCCTACCTTCACGTAGCTTACAACTGAGTTCAAGAAAGAGACGTTAAAAATAATCACACAACTTCAACTTTCAGGTAGAATGT
Organism: Ovis aries; assembly: GCF_016772045.2. Taxonomy (NCBI): domain Eukaryota; kingdom Metazoa; phylum Chordata; class Mammalia; order Artiodactyla; family Bovidae; genus Ovis; species Ovis aries. The sequence goes on along the minus strand of NC_056080.1, from coordinate 95,905,048 downwards.
AATAAATCAAGGGCAATAAATACTCCTGTTGTAATAGCTAATTAAATATGGATACATTATAAAAATCCTAGTTTAACTGCCTGAGAGAACTTCAGTAACAACTAGGACTAGATGCTCTAATATTCTAGGGAGTATACAAACATTCCAAGCCCTGCACTACAACAAGAATAAGGGGAGTCCATGAGGCAGAAGAAAGGGACCCCAGACAGAAATGTGGAAATTCAGGAAAGAATGAAGAACCCAAGAATGAACTAACATGGATAGACTTAGAGGGCTAAGTGAAATAAGCCAGACAGAGAAAGACAAATACTATATCACCTATATGTGAAATCTAAAAAATATAATAAACTAGTGAATATAACAGAAAACAAGCAGATGCATGGATACAGAGAACAAACTAGTGTTTACCAGTGGGGAGCAGTGTAGGAGTGGGGGAGTGGAAGGCACAAACTACTGGGTGTAAGATATGCTCAGAGATGTATCATACAACATGGGGGATATAGCCAATATATTGTAATAACTGTAAATGGAAAGGAATCTTTAAAAATTGTATTAAAATTTTTAATGTTAAAAAATAAGTAAGATGTTTTAAATGTTAAGAAGAGGTCAATACCTCTTCAATATCTCTATGATGACAAAGAGTTCAATATCATCCATAAGATATCACTATCCTAAAATGGTATATACATAGTAATATAGCTTTTAAGTTTATTACACATAGCAAAAATCCCGAGAAAACTAAAATGAGAAATAGACAACTCCACAATAATAAAGGAATACTTACCCATCAATATTTTTAATTGAGGTATAGTTCATATACAATGCTGTGTTAATTTCTGCTGTAAAGCAAAGTAACTCAGTTACATATACATATATATATTCTTTTTCATATTCTTTTCCATTATGGTTTATCATAGGATAATGAATATAGTTCCCTGTGCTATACAGTAGGATCTTATTGCCCATCTCCATCAATCTTAACAGTTGATAGACCAGGCAGACAAAAATATCAGTATACACATAAAAGTTCTGAAGAGAACAATTAACAAAGGCTATGCAATATTCATTTACAGAGCTCTGCATCCAAAAGAGCCAGAATTCACATTTTTTAAGGGCACCTGGAAGTTATTAAAATCTACTATATGCTGAGCCTAGTCATGTATGGATGTGAGAGTTGGACCATAAAGAAAGGTGAGCACTGAAGAATGATGCTTTTGAACTGTGGTGTTGGAGAAGACTCTTGAGAGTCCCTTGGACTGCAAGGAGATCCAACCAGTCCATCCTAAAGGAGATCAGTCCTGGGTGTTCATTGGAAGGACTGATGCTGAAGCTGAAACTTGAATACTTTGGCCACCTGATGCAAAGAGCTGTCTCATTTGAAAAGACCCTGATGTTGAGAAAGATTGAAGGCAGGAGGAGAAGGGGACGACTGAAGATGAGATGGTTGGATGGCATCACCAACTCAATGGACATGAGTTTGAATAAACTCCAGGAGTTGGTGATGAACAGGGAGGCCTAGCATGCTGCAGTCCATGGGGTTGCAAAGAGTTGGACATGACTGAGCGACTGAACTGAACTGACATGCTGAGCCATGAAGAAAACCTCTACACGTTATAAAAATATTAAAACCATTCAGAATGCTTTTTAACTAAAATAGAATAGAAATTAACAACAGAAATGTAAACAGAAATTAATAACAGAAATAAATTAATAATAAAAATCAAAAACAGGGAAAAAAAATCAGCCTGAGATTACAGAAAATAACCATGGCAATGGACATGAGTTTTGCTTCTAGCATGCTGCAAGCCTTTGCTCTGCTTCTTTGAGTCTGCTCTGTAACTACTGGTTCAGGAATCAGCCTGAGACTTCCCTGGTGTTCACACACAGAAATAGGAGATCCCTTTCACCAACTCTCCTCTCTGGGAATTACACCTCACCTCTAGTCATGATTGCCTGGATGTCTTTCTCTGGTTCTCTTGGGCAGAAAACAACCATTTCTATCAGAATGGAAGCTGCCTTTGCTGCCCTGCCTCAGGAAACAACTGAGTGCCTGCCCTTGGGGCAAAGCTACGAAGAAGGAAACAAATAGCACAAAACTCATGCCCAGGCATATTGCTTCTCTGAGTTGCAGGTCTCCTCCACAGTTTGTCTACTTATATTTTTACATCAGAACCCTCAGGTAGCTTTTATATCTTGTCAAGTAAACAGTTACCCCTTTCAGAAGTTACTGGTCCCATACTGTGATTTTAATTTGCATTTATCTGATGACAGGGAAGCAGGATGACCATAGATTTCTCATCAGAATATATGAAGAACATAAGATGGTGGAACATGCTTAAAGTGATGGGAAGGAAGAAAGTCACCTAGAATTCTATATCCAGTGAAAATATCCCTTAGGAATGAAGGCAAAATAAATACATTTGTAGAAAAAGGAGAACTAAGAGGATACATCGCAGTGTTCTTTACACTAAAGGGAAACAGTACTGGGGGAAAACCTGGATCTTCAAGAACAAATGAAAAGCATTAGAAGTGGTTTACTTCTTAAATTCTTCAAGTCATACATGATTATTAAAAAAAAGTATAAGACTTTCTTGTCTGATTTTCAATGTAGGTAGATGTGATATATGGCAATTACAACATAAAGGACGAAATGGGGATTAAAGGGATCTATATGGTTAAAAAGTTTCTACATTTACATTAAATGGCATCATATTAATTCTAAATAGATTGGTAAAGCTTAGGAATGTATATTTTAATTGCTAGGACAATCACTAAAAACTAATATAAATTATTATAGCCAAAAAGACAATCGATAAAATAGAATACTAAAATATGTTCAAATAATCAACATGAAAGCGGAAAACAGGATACAAACAACAGCCAAAAAGAAACAAGAGACAAACAGGGAACAACAAAATGGTAAGCCTGAATCTGATTCTCAGAATGGTTAAAAAAACAAAACTGAACTATACACTGCCAACAAGACACAAACTAAGAATAAAACTCTGGCAGGTTAAAAGTAAATCACTGGGGAAAAAAACACCATGCAAACTGTATTAAGTGTAAGATGACGGGAGAGAGAGAGAGGTACAGTGACCATATATATTCTGTTTGCTTGGGATAGTCATACCTTAGGCCTGTTATGCCAGTTTAATAATTAATATCACCTCCTTTCACTCTAGGAAGAGTCCAGGCTGTGAGAAGATATCACATGGTCACCATAGGCAGAATAATGACACAAATTCTAAGATTCAAAAGGTCCAGTGAACTCCAAGCAGGCTACAGGAAAAGAAATTCATGCCTAGACACATAGTAATGAAACTATACAGAGACAGATTTGAGGTATGTGTGGTGTGGGAGGATGAATTTAAAAGTAGGATAAAAAAGACAAGTCAACTTCAGAGGAATAACCAAATAGATAGCTGACCTCTCAAAACCAGCTACAGAAGCCAAAAGACAATAGGCTATTTCAATGTGTTGAACAAAAATTTTTTTTTCCTTTCTGTCCATACGACATGGCTTGAAGGTGTTAGTTCTTGGACCAGGGATCACACCTGGCCCCAGCAGTGAAAGGTCCTAACCACTAAACCACCAGGGAGTACCCCCAAATAACTATCCACCTAGAATTCTACAGGCTACAGAAATATTGTTTTTGAATCAATACAAAACACAGACAACTACAGGCAATAATAATAATATTAATAATAATAAGCATTCAGTTCAGTTCAGTCGCTCAGTTGTGTCTGACTCTTTGTGACCCCATGAACTGTAGCATGCCAAGCCTCCATTTCCATCACCAACTCCCAGAGTCCACCCAAACCCATGTCCATTGAGTTGGTGATGCCATCCAACCATCTCATCCTCTGTCGTCCCCTTCTCCTCCCACCTTCAATCTTTCCCAGCATCAGGGTCTTTTCAAATGAGTTAGCTCTTCACATCAGGTGGCCAAAGTACTGGAGTTTCAGCTTCAACATCAGTCCTTACAATGAACACCCAGGACTGATCTCCTTTAGGAGGGACAGGTTGGATATCCTTGCAGTCCAAGGGACTCTCAAGAGTCTTCTCCAACAACACAGTTCAAAAGCATCAATTCTTCGGCACTCAGCTTTCTTCACAGTCCAACTCTCACATCCATACATGACCACCGGAGAAACCATAGCCTTGACTAGATGGACCTTTGTTAGCAAAGTAATGTCTCTGCTTTTCAACATGCTATCTAGGTTGGTCATAACTTTCCTTCCAAGGAGTAAGCGTCTTTTAATTTCATGGCTTCAATCACCATCTGCAATGATTTTGGAGCCCAGAAAAATAAAGCCAGCCACTCTTTCCACTGTTTCCCCATCTACTTGCCATGAAGTGATGGGGCCAAATGCCATGATCTTAGTTTTTTGAATGTTGAGCTTTAAAGCCAAACTTTTCACTCTCCTCTTTCACTTTCTTCAAGAGGCTCTTTAGTTCTGCTTCACTTTCTGCCATAAGGGTGGTGTCATCTGCATATCTGAGGTTATTGATGTTTCTCCTGGCAATCTTGATTCCAGCTTGTGCTTCCTCCCACCCAGCATTTCTCATGATGCACTCTGCATATAAGTTAAATAAGCAAGGTGACAATATACAGCCTCGATGTACTCCTTTTCCTATTTGGAACCGGTCTGTTGTTCCATGTCCAGTTCTAACTGTTGCTTCCTGACCTGCATTCAGGTTTCTCAGGAGGCAGGTCAGGTGGTCTGGTATTCCCATCTCTTTCAGAATTTTCCACATTTGTTGTGATCCATACAGTCAAAGGCTTTGGCATAGTCAATAAAGCAGAAATAGGTGTTTTGCTGGAACTCTCTTGCTTTCTCAATGATCCAACTAATGTCGGCAATTTGATCTCTGGTTCCTCTGCCTTTTCTAAAACCAGCTTGAACATCAGGAAGTTCATGGTTCATGTATTGCTGAAGCCTGGCTTGGAGAATTTTGAGCATTACTTTACTAGTGTGTGAGATGAGTGCAGTTGTGCGGTAGTTTGAGCATTCTTTGGCATTGCCTTTCTTAGGATTAGAATGAAAACTGACCTTTTCCAGTCCTGTGGCCACTGCTGAGTTTTCCAAATTTGCTGGCATATTGAGTGCAGCACTTTCACAGCATCATCTTTCAGGATTTGAAATAGCTCAACTGGAATTCCATCACCTCCACTAGCTTTGTTCATAGTGATGCTTCCTAAGCCCCACTTGACTTCACATTCCAGGATGTCTGACTCTAGGTAAGTGATCACACCATTGTGATTATCTGGGTCATGAAAATCTTTATTGTACAGTTCTTCTTTGCATTCTTGCCACCTCTTCTTAATATCTTCTGCTTCTGTTAGTTCCCTACCATTTCTGCCCTTTATCGAGCCCGTCTTTGCATGAAATGTGCCCTTGGTATCTCTAATTTTCTTGAAGAGGTCTCCAGTCTTTCCCATTCTATTGTTTTCCTCTATTTCTTTGCATTGGTCACTGGTGAAGTTTTTTTGTTTTTTGTTTTTTTAATCTCTCCTTGCTATTCTTTGGAACTCTACATTCAAATGTGTATATCTTTCCTTTTCTCCTTTGCTTTTCACTTCCCTTCTTTTCGCAGCTATTTGTAAGGCCTCCTCAGACAGCCATTTTGCTTTTTTTGCATTTCTTTTTCTTGGGGATGGTCTTCATTCCTGTCTCCTGTACAATGTCACAAACCTCCATCCATAGTTCATCAGGTGCTCTGTCTGTCAGATCTACCATTAGTGTATACTTTTACTTAAAAGTATGTACTAATAAAGATTTATTTAAAGTCAAAAGAAAATATACCAGATGGAATATCTGAGGTATAAAAAAGACTGAAAAATAAAATAATAAAAATGTGGGCAAATATAAATGAACACTAACTATAAAAGCAATAATAATAATGTCTACTGGTATTAAAAACAAAAATGAAATGCAATAGATTTTACTGCCAAAAAATATATAAGGTTGAGGTGAGGAGGAGAGGACAATATATAAATGAGTTCCAAAATTCTTACAGTATTTGGGAGTAGGATAAAGGCTTAGACACACTTTAGAATTCAGTGTTATTTATGCATGTTATAATTTACAAGCTAACATCTAAATAAATAGAGTATATAACTTTTTTAAGTGGCAGAGGGAAAATAATAGAGTGATTAAAAATAATTAACTAAAAGAAAGGCACAGAAGAAAACAAATAATAATACTATAAAATAATAAGTTTAATCCTAAATATATTTGTAAATACATTAAATATAAGTGAGCTGAATGTTCCAATCAATAGACAAAAATGGTCAGATTGGGTCTTTAAAAAAAAATCAATCATTTGTGGGTAGTGTTATTGTGATGGAACTGAGATTCAAAAAGATCGATTAATTTGCCCAAGTTTACCCAACCATTAAGTAGCTAAGCTGAAATCTGAATTCAGGTTGTCTAAAGTCCATGTTCTTTTCACTACTACATGCTGCCTTCTCATATACGGATTTGGCTGTAATCAAATGTGTAATGTTCGATTTTCTATGCACTAAGTCACAGAGCCACAGCTTAATCTAAGCTATAAGCATCCATCAGTTGGTGGTCAGACTTTTTGGCCACTAGATGTCCTGATACCCTCATGCACATCTTCACATGTGAGAAACAGAACATAAAATTCTGGTCATAAAATTTCATAACTCACAAGTTCTCCTCTACAGGATAAAGAGTATGTCATGAAACATTTTCACATTCATTCTTTCATCACTATATATCATGAGATATATAACCATTATCACCCCCACTTGTTATAGATGAGGAAACTAGGAGCCAGCAAGGTGGGGCATCATACCCAAGGTCCCATACAATAACAGATCTACAAACTCAAACCCATGTCTTCTGTCCCAACAGTATGCCTTGAGTTCACTAATACACCAAAAGTTATGAGACCTGTCACTACATGGCATGTGAAAGAGAAGCTGTTCCAACTCACACAAAAGGTGTAAGGAAAAAGGCAGTTGCTAGGTGTGAGTAGAAAAATCACTCTCTTCCAGTTCTCTCCATGATAACACAACACCTTCATCACATCACAAAGATGGTTGAGTACTCGTCTATGTATCATGATCTATAAGCAGTACAAGTTCAGACAGGAGCCAAGAAGGACCACTGCAGTGAGCTAGTCGAGGGGAGAAGAAAGCTGTGAATAGGCAAAGGTCTAGTCTCTGAACAGAGTGGTGGACAGTCCACTACACATAGCCCAAAAGCTCATGTGGGGAGCTATGATTCTCAAGTGTGGCCCGCTTCCATAGGGTCAGCACCTGAGAAGTGGAAACTGAGCGGCTGAGATTGTAAGAGCCAGGTCCAGGCTCCAGAGAAAGAGTGGGTCAAGGATTATAGACTGGTAGAAGATGGTTTAGAGGAACATGGAGAACTGGTGGACCAGGTGGAGAAAAACAAGGCAACAACCCAGTCACATGGCCTGGTTGCATGGGTTCATCTCAAGCAAAGTGGATATAAGCGTGGCAATAAAAGTAGGTCCAGACCCCACCTGATGGTAGGGATGGAATGATTAATATCCTTTCTGCTTCATGGTGGACTGGGGCTGAGTCCATGGGCTAGAGACTGAAGTAGGCAGAGGCTGACAATCAGAGCTGTCTTTGGGCAGAAAGAATGCTCAGCAGTCTATTGAATAGAAGAAACTAATGTGGTTTCTCTACAGGGTTTGATATATGGGGTTGGAACAATTCTGTGAAATTCTTTGGTGCCCCTGTAACACAAACTGATCTCTAAAAACCAGTGCGATGACTTTTTAGACATCTCTCCATTGTTTCTTGTGGCTGCTTCTGTTCGAGAAACACAGGAGAGTGTTCTAGCAGATACAAACTTGGAGAGAATGCTGGAAGCTTTGTCTATGAGTGAGGCAAGACACCGAGAGAAGTAAAAAGGATGCAATGAAATTCTGCCAGCAAAGTCGCTGGAGAGCATCCTTGGCAAGAGATTCTCTTGCCCAGCTGCATAGACTCGCTCTTTGGGCTTTCATCTTCCAAGTATACTGGTTTGTCTTGCTAACCAGGAGGCCATTTGACAGCAATAATTATATCCCTGGTAGTTCAGATGGTAAAGAATCCACCTGCAATGCAAGAGACCCTTGTTCAATCCCTGGGTCAGGAAGACACTCTGGAGAAGGAAATGGCAACCCACTCTAGTATTGTTGCCTGGAGAATTCCATGGACAGAGGAGCCTGACCAGTCCATGGGGTCACAAAGAGTTGGACATGACTTAGTGACACTCTTTCACACACTTGCCTGGTCATGTCCAACTCTTTGTGACGTCAAGGACACACTTAGAGGCACCCGAATGTTCATAGAGGCACTATTTACAATAGCCAAAACGTGGAAGCTACCTAAATGTGCATCAACAGAGAAATGGATAAAAAAGATGTGATATGTGTGTGTGTGTGTGTGTGTGCGCGCGCAATATTACTCAGCCATAAAAAAAGAAATATAATGCCATTTATAGCATGGACTTAGAGATTATCATACTAAGTGAACTAAAACAAAGATCATATGATATCACTTATATGTGAATCTGAAGAAATGATACAAATGAACTTATTTACAAAATAGAAATATACTCTCAATAGACATAGAAAACAAACTTGTAGTTACCAAAAGGAAAAGAAGGGGATGAATAAATTAGGAGATTTGGATTAAAAGATACACATTACTATATATAAAACAGATAAACAAGTACTACTTTATAGCATAGGAAGCTATTGCAAAAATATAAGAGAATATAAAAAAGAATATATATGTTTATATATGTATAACCGAATCACTTGTATAATTGTACATCTGAAACTGACACAGTATTGTAAATTAACTATATTTTTTTTAAGTTTTTTAAATACCAACTTAACAATGTTGTCAGGTGAAAAGAGAATAAAGGAGAAAACTTGGAAAAGGCTCTAATATATGGTTCACATTCAGTAAATGAGCATCACTATACAGTTAAAACTGTCTTACTTATGCACAGACCCTGCAGTGAGTTGTTCACACACCCTATATTCCAGGGAACCTCAACTACCTGGAAGGCAGAATAGTGGTGGTTGTAATGCTGGCGATAGCAGCTGCCCTTTATTGATCTATTTATGTATACTGCTCTGCTAAGTAGGTACCTTACATGTATTATCTTATTTAATCCTGACCACAATTTTAAGAAGTAGGCATCAACATAGAAGCCAACCAAAAGGGTTTTGAGATCAGAAAGTGCTGGATTTGAATTGTGGCTCCTCTACTTAATATCTGCATAAGCGTGAACAAGCCTATAGAACCTGTCTGTCATGGAGCATCAATTTCCCCATCTGTAAAACATATCATTCCTACTTCATGGATTGCAAGGATTTAGGGGGAATCACATATATGAAGTTCCTGGCACATGCAGGTGTGTAATGTTAGACTTTCTTCATTTAAATTTAATAAGAAAGGAGCAAATGAATGAATCTGTACATTACCTTATCACTCCTTAAATCTAAAAATGAAACCGAGATTTGTAGGAAGCAATTTAGTAGAGAAAAAAAGAATAAAAATCAAACCGTCTTGGAAGAAGTGTGGAGTGGAGCGGGGAATGGAAAGAAAGCTAAAAGGAGATTTTTATCTTAGCTTTTTCCAATACTAGTCCTGAAAATAGAGCTATTTTTATTTGAATGATGTGTTATTTCTCAATTTTACTCACTTGACAACTGCTTCAAAGTTCTTCGTGGAGGTCATGGTTACTGGAAGAACGCATATTGTGACATTTGAATAAACCATTTTTAGCAGCTCTTTTTTGGCCAAATAGAGACAATGTAGGTGTCAGGCAGAGTCAGAAATTAATCCAGTGGCTAACTCCATCTTAATGACAATAAGCCACAACTGCCAGTTCCCAGAAAGTTTCTAACTGGCCTTTTCCAGGAAGATATAAGGTGTAGGCCTGTATAGAACTTTAACAAGTGGCCCCTGAAACAATCTGCCAAGGGCCCAGTGGATACAAACTTATTTCTTCAACACTCCGCCCACCCCTCCTCCACTCCCTACATTTTTCCCCACTCTGGCTTCTTTTATCCACTGGGCCCCAACCATTTCAAGTCACCCCTTCAACAGGACAGATAATCTAGTCCATCCAAACGTTCAGCCCCAGCTTCCCTCCTGGCCAAATGTTTCTATCATCTCCCCTTCTGGCTCAAGCTGGTAACTTATAGGGTAGTGCCCTTTGTGGACCAATCTGGCTCCATAGAAATACTCTGTCCACACAATGCCCCTGCACACAGCTTCCCAAACCTGTTCTGTCACAGCTGGTGTAGAGCCCTGGTCTGATAGGGATGATTAAGAGAGGGAACCCAAGAATGATTTCCAGCAACCCAAGAACCATCCCTGCAAAAAGTCTGAACTTGAGGACAAGTAGGATTCTCATGAAATAAATCTTTCTCCTAGGGCCTCTCCATCTCTGTTTCACCCTTCCTCCTGCATTGTACCCATTCTGCTGCTGCTGCTGCTAAGTCACTTCAGTCATGTCCGACTCTGTGCGACCCCATAGACAGCAGCCCACGAGGCTCCCCCGTCCCTGGGATTCTCCAGGCAAGAACACTGGAGTGGGTTGCCATTTCCTTCTCCAATGCATGAAAGTGAAAAGTGAAAGAGAAGTCACTCAGTCGTGTCCAACTCTTAGCGACCCCATGGACTGCGGCCCACCAGGCTTCCTCCATCCACGGGATTTTCCAGGCAAGAGTGCTGGAGTGGGGTGCCATTGCCTTCTCCATGTACCCATTCTAGTTCCTCTTTAAGAGCAATCTCCACCACCTAAACCTCATGCCTCCTCTCTAACTCTTGCAAGCACCTAGCCATGTGGATTGGTATTCCCATCAGCCAACACAAGTGGCAGTCACAGAAGAACTATCTCTGAGTCATTACTGAACACACCAGTCTCTTCAGTGCATTCAAATGCTTCAGCACAACACCTATCCTTCCATTTAAGAAAAATGGCTCTTGGCTTCTATAGGCACAACTAAAAGGCTCACTCTGAGACTCCCATAGCATTCAAACCAATTATTGATATTTATACTCTTCCTTATTACCAACAGGATTTATATGATATGACTGATTTTTATTTATTTTATTTCATGATAAAATTGTAGGTAAAAAGAAGGTAAAAGGTCAGGAAATCAGAGCAAGGTGGGAAGAAAATGGTAGAAGGTAAAAACAGTGTCAGGAGTCAAGTTAATACACAAAACACCTATTGAAAGTCCAGAACACCTGCCAACAGCATGCCAGTCATAAAATCAGCCAGTGTGAAGGAAGAAAAGCAGCGACAAGACTTATAGTGCCTCCAAGAAATAAGCCAAACAAGAGAAGGACTTGTATTTCTGGTACTAAGACTAGACATTACATTACACAATCCATGAGCAACATGCTTCCTAGCACTGTTTCCTATAGGATCACTTGCTGTAGGCTGATGACTTCAGGTCAAAGCACTTCTAAGGGAGCCAGAGAGATGGGACCAGCTCTGCAAAGGTCTGGCTTACAAAGGCTTTAGAATTTCTTTAGGAATGGGTAGTTGACGTAACTTATGGGCCATTTTCCATAAATATGATACCAACAACTGAATTTTGGTTTTTGGCATCAGCAATTCCTAGCAAATGTTCCCTGACAAGTCACTGAAATGGAGCTCCTTTAGACAACCAGCCAAGCACATGCTTTAGTAGTGAGTCCAGCTATAGTAAGTCAAACACTCATGTTAGTTATTTTAAAAACATAAAATAATCATGAAATATCTAGTCTAGGACAGCATCAATTTCTGGTATACAGTTTAAAATAAATCACAAATGTGGCTGATAAGTAAATAATAAGGTTTCCCATGATACCCTCCTCCTAGGGGCCACCTTTACCCTTTACCCTGAGTGTGGGCAGGACCAGGGCACAATACAAGCTTAAAGAAGTAAGTAGCCATATTGGGGAAACCCATAAAGCAAGAAACTGTGAGCAACCTCTAGCAGTGAGGGCAGCCAGCATAGTGCCAGGGGACCCTCTGTCCTCACACCACCAAGGGAATGAACTCTGACCACCACCCAAGTGAGCCTGAAAGCAGATTCTTCCCCAGTTAAATAACTACACAGTCTGGCTGAGACTTTGACTGTAACCAGCTAAGACCCTAAACAGAGGATTCAGCTAAGGTATGTTCACACTTCTGACCCACAAAAACTGTGAGATAATAAATGTGTTATTTTTAAGCCATTAAATTTGTGGTAATTTGTGGTGCAGAAAAAGGTACTCAATATAAAGGTACTCAATATAAAAAGACAAACTTGTTTGAAAATGTGTGCCAAAACAGCAGTTGATTTCTTAATTATAAAACAGTTTAATGGTGGGGGCCACCTACCAAAGAGAAAAACCTTTGGCTTTAGAATAAAACAGAATATCTTTCTGGCTGCAAATAGATAGCAGAGTTACTTAATGATTAAAGTTTCTCCTGGTTTCTGCAAATACAGCCATTTTATCCACACTGGCCATGTCCTTGCTGTGTGCAAGCACTCTTACCAGACTCTGGGAGAGCAAGAACAGGAAGAAAAGCCAAGATCCCATGCCCAGGAAAGCTCACAAGCCACTCTAGGACACCAAACATATACAAGGGAAATTACTTTCAAGCAAATGCAAAACAACAGGTCACTTGTACTAATGCAAATTAAACATGTAGAGAATTCAACCAGACAAATAATAAGCATCGTTAAATGCATTTCCACTCAGCTTCGGGTGTTTGGGCGCTTACCTTTGATTGTGGATATCCCTGCTGTTCTGAGAGTTCACCTAAAATACAAAGCAGGGGTGCCACCACACTGTGCCCATTACTCCCCACTTCTTCCCCTGCACTCTGGATAAAGAACAGGCTCATTCATTCTGATCAATGATACAAGCTCTGCCTTCCTTCCACTTGTCTTGGAACAGAGGAGATATTCAGGGGAAAAGCTGAAGTTTAATGGACTTTTCTCCTTCCTCAGTGCCACTGTATCTGAGTCCATAAGTGCTAGCAGTTTTCTTTTCTTTTTTTTTTCTTATTTAATAAAATTAGGCAGAACGAGAGAAAATAATAGCAGATGAAACAACTGACAAAGGATTAATTTCCAAAATATACAAACAGCTTATGCAACTCAGTAACAAAAACAAACAGTCCAATCAAAAAGTGGGAAAAAGACCTAAACAGACATTTCTCCAAAGAAGACATACAGCTGGCTAATAAACACATCAAAAGATGCTCAACATCATTCATTAATAGAGAAGTGGAAATCAAAACCATAATGAGATATCACCTCACACCAGTAGGAACGGCCATCATCAAAAAATCTACAAACAATAAATGTTCAAGAGGGTGTGGAGAAAAGGGTACCCTCTTGCACTGTTGGTGGGAATGTAAGTTGATACAGCCACTATGGAAGACAGCATGGAGATTTCTTTAAAAACTAGGAACTACCATATGACCCAACAATCCTACTAGTGGGCATATACCATGAGAAAACTATAACTGAAAAAGACACATATACCCCAATGTTCATTGCAGCACTATTTACAATAGCTAGGACATGGAAGCAACCTAGATGTCCATCAACAGATGAATGGATATAGAAGCTGTGGTATGTATACAATGGAATATTACACAGCCGTAAAAAGGAATACATTTGAGTCAGTGCTGATGAGGTGAATGAACCTAGAGCCTATTACACAGAGTGGAGTAAGTCAGAAAGAGAAAAACAAGTATTTTATATGAACGCATATATTGGATTCTAAAAAGATAGCAAAAGAATTCCAGAAAAACATCTATTTCTGCTTTATTGACTATGCCAAAGCCTTTGACTGTGTGGATCACAATAAACTGTGGAAAATTCTGAGAGAGATGGGAATACCAGACCACCTGACCTGCCTCTTGAGAAATCTGTATGCAGGTCAGGAAGCAACAGTTAGAACTGGACATGGAACAACAGACTGGTTCCAAATAGGAAAAGGAGTACAGTCAACGCTGTATATTGTCACCCTGCTTATTTAACTTCTGTTCAGAGTACATCATGAGAAATGCTGGACTGGAAGAAACACAAGCTGGAATCAAGATTGCCGGGAGAAATATCAATAACCTCAGATATGCAGATGACATCACCCTTATGGCAGAAAGTGAAGAGGAACTAAAAGCCTCTTGAAGAAAGTGAAAGAGGAGAGTGAAAAAATTGGCTTAAAGCTCAACATTCAGAAAACGAAGATCATGGTGTCCGATCCCATCACTTCATGGGAAATAGATGGGCAAACAGTGGAAACAGTGTCAGACTTTATTTTGGGGGGGCTCCAAAATCACTGCAGATGGTGACTGCAGCCATGAAATTAAAAGATGCTTACTCCTTGGAAGAAATGTTATGACCAACCTAGATAGCATATTCAAAAGCAGAGACATTACTTTGCTAACAAAGATCCGTCTAGTCAAGGCTATGGTTTTTCCAGTAGTCATGTTATGGATGTGAGAGTTGGACTGTGAAGAAAGCTGAGCGCCGAAGAATTGATGCTTTTGAACTGTGGTGTTGGAGAAGACTCTTGAGAGTCCCTTGGACTGCAAGGAGATCCAACCAGTCCATTCTGAAGGAGATCAACCCTGGGATTTCTTTGGAAGGAATGATGCTAAAGCTGAAACTCCAGTACTTTGGCCACCTCATGCGAAGAGTTGACTCATTGGAAAAGACTCTGAAGCTGGAAGGGATTGGGGGCAGGAGGAGAAGGGGACGACCAAGGATGAGATGGCTGGATGGCATCACGGACTTGATGGATGTGAGTCTGAGTGAACTCCGGGAGCTGGTGATGGACAGGGAGGCCTGGCGTGCTGTGATTCATGGGGTCGCAAAGAGTTGGACACGACTGAGCGACTGAACTGAACTGAACTGAAAAAGATAGTACTGATGAACCTATTTGCAGGGCAGCAATGGAGATGCAGACAAAGAACAGGCTTATGGACGTGGGGGGCGGTAAGAAGGAGAGGGTGGGACGAATGGAGAGAGTAGAATGAAAACATATACACTAATACATGTAAAATAGATAGCCAGTAGGAATTTGCTATGTGACTCAGGGAACTCAAACAGGGGCTCTGTGACAACCTACAGGGGTGGGATGGGGTGGGAGGTGGCAGGGAGGCTCAAGAGGGAGGAGACATATATATACCTATGGCTGATCCATGTTGATGAACGTCAGAAACCAACACAAAATTGTAATCACCCTTCAATTAAAAATAATTTTTTAAATAAAAAATAAATTTAGGAACTTCCCTGAAGGTTCAGTGGTTAAGACTCCAAGGAACTAAGATCTCACATGCTGCATGGTGCAGTCAAAAACTTTTTTTAAAAAAATTACATGCTCATTCCAAATATATATATATATATATATATATATATATATATATATATATATACAAGAAAAAAAGGAAAATAGAAACCTGTAATCAAAAACCAGGGAAAAAAAAAAACACTGAAAATTTTGGAGTAATCCACTTTGACTGTAAGTGTGCTTGTGTGTGTTAACATCATTTACACACACAAGAACACACATATGTGAATGCAGTCACACTAACATGCTGCTTTTTCCTCAACTGACAACTGAAAGCAACTGTCCATGTCAAACACACTTCCCCATTATTGTTTTTCTGTTTATCTTTGGCTATGCAGTGTGTGGTATCTTACTTCCCCTGACCAGGGACTGAAACCATGCCCACTTCAGTCTTAACCACTGAACCAACAGGGAAGTCTTAATATGTTGCCTTTTATAACTGGCTTCTGTCAGTTAGCATAATGTTTCCAAGGCTTACCCATATTGTAGCATGTATGGATTCTTTCCTTTTTGTGACTGAATAATCAGTTGTATGAACTTACCACATTTCTCTTAAATGTTCATCTGCTAATGGCAGATTTTAGCCATTATGAATTAATGTTATTAACATTCATGTACAAATTTTTGCATGGACATAAATTTTCATTTCTCCTGAGTAAATGAAATTCTACCTAGGAGTAGAATTCTTGGGTCACATGGTAATTCTGTGTTTAACTTTTTTGGGAACCAAAAAATTGTCTTCCATGGAGGCTGTACCATATTACATTATGTAGAGAGCAATGTATGAGGGTTCCAGCTTCTCCACACCCTCACCAAACTTATTTTGTTTTGCTGATTATAGCCATCTTATTGGGTTTGAAGTTGTCTCTAATTGTGAATTTAATTTGTATTTTCTTAATGACTAATGAAGCTGAGCATCTTTTCAAGTCCTTATTGGTCATTTGTATATCTTCAGAGAAACATCTACTTGGACCTTCTGCCAATTGGGGGGGGGTCTTCTGCCAATTTTTAATTCGGTTATTTGCATTTTTTAATGCTGAGTTGTAAGAGTTCTTTATATATCCTACTAAAAAGTTTCTTATCAGATATATGATCAGCAAATTTTATCTCCTATTCTGTGGGTTATATAAATACTTTTACTCTTTCAGTAGTGTCTTTTGATGCTCAAACATTTTTAATTTTGATGAGATTCAATTTATCGATTTTTTTCCTTTGGTTGTTTGTGCTTTAGGTGTCATAGCTAAGAAACTATTGCCTAAACCAAGATCACGAAGATTTACATATGTTTTCTTCTAAGATTTTATAGTTTTAGTTCTATTGTCAATTTCTGAGTTAATTTTTGCATATGATATGAGGTAGGGATTAAACTTCATTCTTTTTTTCCAACTTTGCTCTTTTTTTTCCCAACTTCATTCTTTTTCACATGGATATCCAGTTGTCCCAAAACCATTTGTTGAAAAGACTGTTACTTGCCCCCATCAAATTGTCTCAATACCCTTGTCAAAATCAATGACCATAAAATTGAGGATTTACCTAAGGACTCTCTAATCCATTGATATGTATGGTAGGCTTAATATTGGCCCCCAAATAACCGCAGATCCTAATCCCCAGAAACTATGACTGTCTTGCCTTACTTCTGGCAAAAATAGAGACTGCAGATGTGGTTACTAATAAGAATCTTAAGATGGAGAGATTTTCCAGGATTATTCAGTGAACTCAATGTAATTACAAGAACTCTTATAAGAGAGAGGCAATAGGATCATAATCAGTAGGAGAAATAATGATGGAAGCAAGAGATTGGAACAATATAAGGAAGCAATATAAGCCAGTAATTTAGGTGGCATCTGGAAGCTGAAAAAGACAGAGAGAAGGGACTATTCTCTCTGAACTTCCAGAAATAACCAGCCCTGACAACACCTTGACTTTAGCTCACCGAGACTGATTTTGAATTTCCGACACACTTCAGAAGCATAAGATAATAATTTATTTTAAGCCACCAAATTTGTAGCAACTTGTTACAGCAGTAATAGGAAACTAATCTGTCTATCCATGTGCTACTACTACATTTTCTTAATTACTGTAGCTTTGTAGCAATTTTATTTATTATTTATTAGTACAGGCATAATGATCTACAGCAGAATTCTAGAACTTATTTTTCATGCATAACTGAAACTTTATACCCATTGAACAACAATTGCCCACTGTTTTTGCTATTCTGGCAAGCTGTGTCATGTCAGAGTTCAATATACCATTATTTAATTATTACAATTCTTATTGTTGAATATTTGGCTTATTTTCAGTATTTCACTATTATAATAACTTTAAAAATATAATTTGGAGGTAAATTTTTTGTTCATTTATAATCATCAGCTGAATTTCTATATCAAAAGAATGAATCTGTGAAGCTTTTGATAAGACCTAAATGACCTCCAAAACTCTGTATACCCCCCAACAGCAAATGCAAATACTCTTTCCCCACACCTTCATCAACTTTGTTATCAAATTTTAGACTTACAGATTATAGACTATAAACCTAGATGTGAAAAATAAAGCTATAAAGTTAGTATAAAAATATAAGAGAATATCTTTTTGACCAAGAGGCAGGGAAACAATACTCAAACAAAACTTTAAAATCACAGATTATAAAAGCAAAAACTGATGCATTTAATAAATTTAAACTGAGGACATCTATTCAAAAAAGTATAAGAAAATCAGAGTTACTTGACATATGACAGAATGGGAAAAATTAAAATTATATATAATTTATATAATTATAAAACATTATAAACAATGTCTAAAACCGATAATGGATTATCTTAATTTCTAGAATTTTCATGGAAAGTCTTCAAATTAACCCCAAAAGAAAAATTGGCAACTGTCATTAGCAGGCAATTTACAAAAGGGGAAATTTAGAAGTCTGAAAAGTATACAGAGACATGTTCTAACTCATAATAATAAGGCAAACATCAATTAAAACAAGATGGTATTTTAATCCATTTGAATTATCAAAAATTTTGCAAAGCTAATCCCAAGAATTGGTATGAATGTGCAATATAGAAATCTATAAGCACTGCTGCTGGGGGTGTAGGTTGGTGCAGCCAGTCTGGAGAACAATCTGGCAGTTCTTAGACAAACCAGGAACAGGAATATCCTAAGACTCAGACATTCTGCTCCTAAATACATATCCTAAGTAAATGACCACATTATTCCATATGGGTACTTAAAAGAAGATGTGCACTGTGGCAATATTTGTGGAAACAGGATGTTTTAAGCAATCTAGATGCCAAACTACTGCTTTATTGACTATGCCAAAGACTTTGATTCTGTGGATCACAATAAACTGGAAAATTCTGAGAGAGATGGGAATACCAGACCACCTGACCTGCCTCCTGAGAAATGTGTATGCAGTTCAATAAGCAACAGTAGAACTGGACATGGAACAACAGACTGGTTCCAAATCAGGAAAGAAGTACGTCAAGGCTGTATATTGTCACCCTGCTCATTTAACTTATATGCAGAGTACATCATGAGAAATACTGGGCTGGATGAAGCACAAGCTGGAATCAAGATTGCCAGGAGAAACATCAATAACCTCAGTTATGCAGAAGACACCACACTTAGGGCAGAAAGTGAAGAAAAACTAAAGAGCCTCTTGATCAAAGTGAAAGAGAAAGAAAAGTTTGGCTTAAAACTCAACATTCAGAAAACTAAGATCATGGCATCTGGTCCCATCACTTCATGGGAAATAAATGGGGAAACAGTGGAAACTGTGGCTGACTTTATTTGGCAGGGGGCGGGGTGGGGGGCTCCAAAATCACTGCAGATGGCGACTGCAGCCATGAAATTAAAAGACGTTGCTCCTTGGAAGAAAAGTTATGACCAACCTAGACAGCATATTGAAAAGCAGAGGTATTACTTTGTCAGCAAAGGTCCATCTAGTCAAAGCTATGGTTTTTCCAGTAGTTACGTATGAATGTGAGAGTTGGACAATAAAGAAAGCTGAGCACCTAAGAATTGATGCTTTTGAACTGCAGTGTTGGAGAAGACTCTTGAGAGTCCCTTGGACTGCAAAGAGATCCAACCAGTCCATCCTAAAGGAGATCAGTCCTGGGTGTTCATTGGAGGGACTAATGTTGAAGCTGAAACTCCAATACTTTGGCCACCTGATGCAAAGAGCTGACTCATTTGAGAAGACCCTGGTGCTGGGAAAGATTGAGGGCAGGAGGAGAAGGGGACGACAGAGGATGAGATGGTTGGATGGCATCACCAACTCAATGGACATGGGTTTGGGTGAACTCTGGGTGTTGGTGATGGACAGGGAGGCCTGGTGTGCTGCAGTCCATGGGGTCACAAAGAGTCAGACACGACTGAGCAACTGAAGTGAACTGAACTGAAATGCCAATCACTGGGGGGAAAGCTAGGGGAAAATATGATGTATATACATCAGGCAGCAGTTAGAAGCATCAGACTAGATGTGTGCAGAGAAATAAAAATGGGTCTTTAACGTTTTTTTTTTTTTGGCTGTATCATGTGGGATGCAGGATCTTAGCTCCCCAACCAGGGATTGAACCCATGGCCACTGCAATGGAAGTATGAAGTCTTAACCACTGGACCACCAGGGAAGTCCCAAAAATGGATCTTAAAATGATGGATTTGAATTTAAAACTTTTACTATACTCTCATTCACATAAATTAAAATGTATACAAAATGAACAGAACAGAGAGTTCAGCAATAAACTCACATGAACAGAACTAATTGTTTTCTGACCAAGGCAGCAAGCTAAAATGAAGGGGAAAGAACAGTCTTATCAATCAATAGTGCTGGAGCAATCCATATTCATAAAGAAAAAAAAATTAACCTCAAATATTAACCTCACTTCATATACAAGATTTATTTGAGATATATCACAGACTAAAACATAAAAACTAAAACTATGAAGCTTTTTATAATCTCAAATTAATGTTCTCAAGATGGTATCTGTTTATCCTCCCAGAGGTACTAACAGTTCAAAAAGAACTTCAGGAAGAAAGCAATGTTTAGCACAAATGAAAATACTAATGATAGAGTGTTAGTTTTCTATTGCCACATAACATATTGCTACAAACATATCAGCTTAAAACAATACCCATTTATTATGTCACAGTTTAGTAAACAAAAGAGCAAATGATCTCAAGTAAGATCTCAGCTTAGGATCTCCTAAGGCCTAAGTCAAGGTGTCAGCCAACTAGGCTCCAATCTGGAGGTTCTGGGGAATAACCCATTTTCAGACTCATTAAGGGTGTTGACAGAACTGAATTCCATTTTGCTATAGGTCTGAGAGAAGGAAATGGCAACCCACTTCAGTATTCTTGCCTAGAGAACTCCATAGACAGGGGAGCCTGGTGGGCTATAGTCCACAGGGTCACAAAGAGTCAGAGATGACTAAGCAACTAACACACTTCATATAGGTCTGAAATCCCTGATTTCTTGCTGGCTCTCAGCTTCTAGAGACCACTCTTTGGTCTTTTCACACACCCTATCACCTCCCAGGCAACTTCAAAGCCACCAGTGCTTCATCAAATCTGTCACATACTTTGAACATCTGTGACTTCTCCTTTTGCTATCAGTTGGAGAAAGCTCTCTGTTTTGAAAGGATATAGCTGACTGGGTCAGGCACATGCAGATAGCCTCCATATCATAATATTAACTGACTTGGAATTTTATTTACCAAAATAATCCTACAAAGGATCTCAAAGTTGAATTGGAATCACAGCCCAGAAAAATAGCCCATGACCTGGGTCATAGGTCAGAGTGACTGCCTGCTAAATAGGACCCAGCATCTACTAATGTAATAGGCAAAATGTCCAGAATACTATTGAAAGCCACTCATAATGCTAAGAACCAGGAAAATCACAATTTGAATGAGAAAAGATGATGAAGTGACACTAATACTGAAATGAATCAATGTTGGAATTATCTGAAAAGAATATTAAAGCTGGCATCATAAAAATGTTTCAACAATCTACTACAGATTATCTCAGAAAGAATTTTAAAATAGAAAATCTCAGCAAAAGTAAAAAAGCTTATTTAAAAAAAAAGAAAATGGAAAATATAAAGCTGAAAAGTATAACTTAAAAAAAATCTCTCTGGAGAGGCTCAAAATCAGATTGGAGATGACAGATCAACTCAGTAAACTTAAAAGAGGGCTCACCAGGAAGTGTTTTCACAGAATGTACTTAATAAGAGAGAAAATACAGACTAATAGAGACTGAGAGTCCTGTGGACCAATAAAATACATGCAACACTGGTGTCATTAGAATCCCATATGGAGAGGAAAAAGAAAGTGGAGCCAAAGATATAATAGCTGAAATTTTCCAAATTTTGGTAAAAAGGCAAATTTATAGATTCAAGAAGCTGAGTGAACCCCAAACAGTATAATGCCAAAAGAATCCATAACAAAGCACATCATAACTAACCTGTGAAAACTAAAGACAAAGAAAACAAAAGCTTGATAGCTGCTAGAGAACTCTGACACAATACCTGTAGAGGAGGACCAATTTGAATGACAGTAGATTTCTCACTTGAAAACATGGAAGCCAGAAGGAAATGGTACATTTTCAAGTACCAGAGGGAAAAAATCAGTCCAGCACAAATCTGATACCCAGTGAAACTATCCTTCAAGCATCAAGGGGAAATAGAAGCATTTTCAGATTTATCTTAAAAGAATGGCTAAGGGACATTCTTCAATGAGAAGCAAATGATAAAAGAATTGGATAGGAAGATCTAGCAACAGAAAGAGCAGAGATATGAATATATTTGGTAGACTACCCCTCTCCTCATGTGTTATGCTGTGCTTAGTTGCTCAGTCATGTCCAACTCTTTGCAACCCCCATGGACTGTAGCTCGCCAGGCTCCACTGTCCACAGGGATTCTCCAGGCAAGAATACTGGAGTGGGTTGCCATGCCCCCCCTCCAGGGGATCTTCCCAACCCAGGGATTGAACCCAGGCCTCTCACACTGCAGGTGGATTCTTTATGATCTGAGCCACCAGGGAAGCTTTCATGAGTTTTATAAATGATATTTGATAATTAAAACAAAAATAGCATTATCTGGTTATCATGACAGTGATATTTAAAAGTAGAGAAGATTAATGGATGAAAGTAGGGTTTCATACTTAAGTGTTAAAATACTGATGCCAGGAGACTCTGATAAGTCACATGTGTATATTGTAACAGAGCAAAAGCTACAATAATTATACAATAAGATATACTTTTTTTAAACTTCCATAAATAAATCAAGATGGAATTCTAAAATTTTTTTCAAGTAACCCACAAAAAGGCATGTAAAGAGAATAGAGGAAAGAGAACAAGAAGGGGGAAAAAACAATAAAATGGCAGACTTAAGTACTAAATTATTAATAATTATCTTCAATATAAATGGTCTACACACCTATCAGAATGTCTAAAATAAAAAATGATAATACCAAATGCTTGCAAGTATGTAGAGAAACTGGATCACTCATCAATTGCTGGTTGGAATGTAAAGTGGTACTGCCATGTTGGAATTCAGCTTGGCAGTTTATTTAAAAAACAAACATTCAACTCTCACATGACCCAGAAACTGCATTCCTACACGTTTATCCCAGAGAAATTTAAAAATTATGTCCACATAGAAACCTGTACATGGATGTCAAAAACACATTATTGCAATAGCAAAACATTGCAAACAATAAAAATGTCCCTAGTAAGTGAATAGTCAAGCAAATTGGCATATCTATATTCCTCAGCAATAAAAAACAACTACTAAAACATGCAACAATCTAGATGGATTTCAAAGACATTGTGCTGGATGAAAAGAGCCAAGCTCAGAAGGTCACACACCCTATGATTCCATTTATACAACATTTTCACTATAGAGACTGAAAACTGATCAGTTGTGCCAGGGGTTAGGAATAATTGGAAGGAGGGGGAGGGGTGTGATCATAAAATAGGCAGCACAAAGGAGATGTTTGTGATGACAGAATTTTTCTTCTATACCTGTGATAAAATCACTTAGAATTATATACATAAAATAAACCACTCAATGTCCACTACCTGGTTTTGATATTATACTACTATATATATATATATATATATATATATATATATATTTATATAAGATATAAACATGGGGAAAGGTATATGGGACCTCTCTGTATTGATTTTGCAATTTCCTATAACTTTTTATTTTAAAACAAAATTTTGAAAAAATAAAGTACAAGAATTTTCCTAATTTTAATGCCACAAATCCAAGAACCTCAGTGAACCCCAAGAATACCTTGGCTCACTGTAGTCAAATTGCTAAAAATAAATGAGAAGGATATTCACTGCCTTATCATCAGAAACAATGCATGCCAGAAGGCAATAGGATGACTTCTTTTTTTAATATAAATTTATTTAATTGGAGGTTAATTACTTTATAATATTGTATTGGTTTTGCCATACATCAGCATGAATCGCCACAGGTATACACATGTTCCCCATCCTAAGATGACTTCTTTAATGTGCTGAAAAAAAATTTCAACCTAGAATCGTATATGCAGCCAACTTTGAAACATGAAGGCAAAATGGAGATATTTTCAAATAAAGTTGAGAAAATTCATCATAAAATAGCCTATACTATCAAAATTATTAATGAAAATTTTTCATAATGATGAAAAATTGTAGCAGATTGAAATCTGGGTCTACCCAAAGAAATGCAGAATATCATAATGGTAAACATGTGACTAAATATATTTTTCCTCATTTTAAAATTTCTTTGAAAGACTGTTGACTGCTTAAAGCAGAATAATAAGATAATATAGGGTTTATAACATTTGGAAATAAAATGTATCACAACAGCAGTACAAATAATGGCAGGGACATTGCTATACTATTATGAATTTTTTATATTACATGTGAAGTGGTATATAAATATGAACTATTATATAATAATATTTATACATTTATTTTCTATACATAAGTATACATGCATACATATATACACTCAAACATATATACATACGTTCTGAGACAGGGCCCATCTGCTTCACCATATGCATACACAGCACAATGAAGTTTATAAACTCCTCATTATGAGGAGGAAGATAAAAGATCCACCAGGTGACTCAACAGATATAAGCAGTGGAAACGTTTTAAGGTGGGTGACAAAATGACTTCATGCTTTCAATCTCTTTACCTTTCAACTATATGACATTAGTGTTCACTGACAAGATGGATCCTAAGATGAGTTCTGCTGCCACAGCAACAGCAGCCATTGTACCTTCCCCTGTTCTAACAATGGGTCAGTTCAAGCTTCAGTCTCAGGTCAGCCACAGTGACAGAAGCCCATGGAATCAGAGGTGAAGTTTAACGATGGCCACTGCCTCCTCTTTTCGTTTAATCCAAGAGGCCATTGGAAACAGCCCACTGAGGGAGATAGACACTGTTTCCCAGAAGTAAATACAGCTCAGCTTGTACTTTGGAACAGTTGGTCAACCTTGCTGCTTGCACAAGCTACTAACAAAGGTTATGTGGTGCCTGAACATGATCATGGCAGAATCACCGGGCCTCGTCACCATCTGCCTTTTAGGATATCTACTCAGTGCTGAATGTACAGGTTTGTTTCCTTTATAAAGTTATATTGAATGTGCTTGTATTTTAGATACAGAAACATCTGGGGCTGTCTTCTTCATTAAATAATGATCACAGGATTTGACCACAAAATTTATGATTCTAGTAGTTAGCTTATGGGTTAGTAAGTACTAATTCTCTGGTAGCTATGCCTTCTTCATTTAAAAAATTAAATAGATTTACAATATTTACAGCATGTTTTTTAAATGGACACTGTTGGGCTTATGAATTGACAATTTAATTCCTTAGACAACAGTTGTCTTCTTGGTTTAAAAAAAATTAAAAGGGGGAAAATGCTTTAACAAGGTAACAGCAGAATTTGGAGAAAAATTGTCATTTTGTGGGTTCTTTACTCATTACTTTGAAATCAAAATGAGAAACAGAGCAAAAACAATGGTTTTACTTACACAAAGTTTGATTTTAAGACATATAACGTGATTCAAAATTTTAGAACTGTTTAATGAGTCAGACCTCTAATTTTTAAAGTCTATAAAATCATACACCTTCAATTGATAGTCTTAGAATACAAACAAACTTTCTAGTAATAAGTTGTTATTTATCACTAAAGTTTTCCACGGGTTAGAAAGAAATTATTTTGTTTGATTCCAAACATCTTGGAGTTGACACAGGGGGAAATTCAATGCTCACTTGAGCTCTTAGGACAGCAAAGCTAATCCAAGAATTGACATCAAGAGTACAAACTTAGTCAATGCAATTTACATCACTTGGTTTTTTTCCACAACTTCAGTGACTTTATGTATTCCCCAAAGGCAGGCACACAGAGAAGAAACTACCCCATTTAGACAAACAGCATGTTCTCACAGGAAGCATTTATCACACTTACTTGTCAACCTATTATAATCAAATCTACAGTGCCAAGATCAGGGGTGCCAACCCGAAGCATCCCCAGAAAGCAGACTGGCCCTGTGGTTCCCACTCCAGACATGATGTCACACTGAAATGCAGAAATAACGACACATGAATGCAGAGGTTAAATTAAACCAGCAAACTGGGCAGCATCAAGCAGTAAAGAAATTTAGCTGGAACATTCACAAAGTAGAACATAAAGCTAAGTCTTTATACACATCTCATCAGTGTGAGATCTAGGAAGACAAAGGATCCAACCTCTTCCTTCAAGATAAGTGGTGAGGTGTTGGAGGTTTTAAGAAGGCTGCTGCTCCCTTGAAGACCTCAGATGTAGGAAAAAAGGACAGATTCAGAGAAAAATAAGGAGGACTAGGATTTCAGAAACTTGGTAAATAATGAAAAGAAGAGATAAGCTTGAAGAAGGGTTAAATATATGACCCTCTGACAATGGTGAGGAGAAAGGCAGTGGAGTCCTCATAGTCAGAGATATTAGGTCCCTGAGCAGAGCACCAGCGGTCTTTCCCTAAGGATAGACAGTGTCGGTGCAGTGCTCTCCTCTGCTGTTAAACTGTTACTGGCTTCTAAAAGCAGTTTCTATGAATGATTTTCACAGAGATGTTGCATTTTCATGGCTGCTGCCCTTAGGTATTACTGCATCAATTTAGAATTTTGCAATCAAAACTATTTTGTGCAACCAATTCAGTTTTGTAAAGTGTATGGACCCAAGCTGCCTTTCATTCAGAATGAATGAATGAAATAAAGTGAAAGACAGCTTCAGGCCATAACACAGTGGCTAGTACGGTGCCAGGTACCATCACAAGGTACGAGGGGCTTGGGGATAAATCAGATTCCCTCTCTGATCTACAGTACCATGAGGCCAGGTGAGAGATTTCAATACAATGTGATAAGATGCATACCAGACACTAAAGGAGCATAAAGAAAGGAACATATTAATTGGGGGACACTGACAGAGGGACAATATTTTGAGGTGGGTCTTAAAAAATGAGTAGGTTCATTCTACTAAAACACCTGATTAAGGGCATTCTACGCAGAGAGGAGCACTCATATACAGAGATCCAGATTCACAACAAATGTGAGGTCTTTCAGGAACTCAGTATTCTTTCAATATTGAATATGACAGGTGAGGCAGGGTCAGGGCATCAGATAAGGAAGGCCCTAAACTAAGGAGTTTGGACAAAAGAATGCAATTTGGAGTCATCAGAAGTGTAAACATGAATACCACTGACGGCTGACTTAGGCTGCTTGGCCTGGCAACATTCTCATGAACTGTGTGGGAAACAGGCGGCCAGACACAGGGAGACCAGTCTTGAGGCCACTGCAGTCATCGAGGGAAGGCATCAGAAGAGGGAAGGGAATTCAAGTGACACTATGGAAGTATTGACTAGAAATGACATGACTTAACCATCTGGGTATGAAAAGGGAAAGGGTTTAGGAGAAGTGGAAAGAACACATCCTTGAGCATCTAGGATATGGCCCAGTGCCTAAGAGCATGGACTGTGGGCAGTCTGACTGCCCACAACTAAATTCTGACGTTGACACTTTAATGCGTTACTTGGGGCAAGTCACTTAACCTCTCTGAACCTTCGTTTTCTGATTTATAAAACTGAGATGACAGCACCTGTCTCATGGAACTGCCGTGAGGAGAGAATGAAATAATGGATGCAAACACTGAGCACATTGTCCATCCAGCAATACAGAAATATTAAGGAAACATCAGGTCTTACCAGCCACCTGGTGATGTACAGTTCCAAGTTGGAAAGACAATCTGGAATTCCAAAGATCTATCTGACTTGAGGTGGATATTTGGAACTCACTGTCATATACATGGCAGTTACAACCACATGTGTGTCTAAGGACCCAGGGAGTGAGCATGGATCTTGTGGCACCTAGTACAGTGCCTGGCAGGAGTAAGTGCACAGAAAATTGTGTTGAGTCAAGAAAGGACTCAGAAAAAAAAAAAAAAAAAAAGAAAGAAAGAAAAGAAAGGACTCAGAGCCTCAGATGGTAAAGAATCTGCCTGTAATGCAGGAGACCGAGGTTCAATCCCTGAGTCAGGATGATCCCCTGGAGAAGGGAACAGCAACCCGCTCCAGTATTCTTGCCTGGAGAATCCCATGGACAGAGGAGTCTGGCAGGCTACACAGTCCATAGGGTCACAAAGAGGCGGACACAACTGAGTGACTAACATTTTAAGGCTGGACTAAGGTGAGGCAAGAAGGGCACGAAGGGCATAAAAATACTTGCATACCCTGAGAAAGCATGCCTGCTTGGATTCTGTGTCCTGGGGGCCTTGTTCACCTCACCTAGTCCTGGCCCTGACAAAGATGTATAGATTGAGGAAGAACAAGGCTGAAACTGGTGGCTGGAGCCTGGGAGAACACTGAACCTCATGGGGCAGGCAGGAGAAGGGGAATGAATGGATGCAAGTTATGGGTGAATAACAAGAGTCAGTGCACAATGAAGGAAACTATAAGCAAGGTGAAAAGACAGTCTTCAGAATGGGAGAAAATAATAGCAAATGAAACAACTGACAAAGAATTAATCTCCAAAATATACAAGCAGCTCATGCAGCTCAATACCAGAAAACCCAATCAAACTCAATACCAGAATAACCCAATCAAACAGTGGGCAAAAGAACTAAACAGACATTTCTCCAAAGATATACAGATGGCTAATAAACATGAAAAGATGCTCAACATCATTCATTATTAGAGAAATGCAAATCAAAACCACAATGAGGCATCATCTCACACTGGTCATAATGGCCACCATCAAAAAATCTACAAAGAATAAATGCTGGAGAGCATATGGAGAAAAGGGAACCCTCTTACACTGTTGGTGGGAATACAAACTGGTACAGCCATTATGGAGAACAGTGTAGAGATTTCATAAAAAACTGGGAATAGAACTGCTATCTGACCCAGCAGTCCTGCTGCTGGCCACACATCCCAAGGAAACCAGAATTGAAAGAGGCACAACACTATTTACAATAGTTAGAACATGGAACCAACCTAGATATCTATCAGCAGATGAATGGATTAGGAAGTTGTGGTTCATATACACAATGGTATATTACTCAGTTATAAAATGGAATGTATTTGAGTGAGTTCTAATGAGGTGAATGAACCTATAGCCTATTATACAAAGTAAAGAAAGTCAGAAGACAAATACTGTATATTAATGCATATATATGGGATGTAGAAAGACTGTAATGATGATCCTGCATGCAGGGCAGCAAAGGAGACACAGATGTAAAGAACAGACTTTTGGACTATGTGGGAAAAGGTGAGGGTGGAACGATATGAGAGAATAGCATTGAAACATGTACATTACCATATGTAAAATAGATGACCAGTGCAAGTTGGATGCATGAAGCAGGGCAGTCAAAGCTGGTGCTCTGGGACAACCCAGATTGATGGGGTGGGAGGGAGTTGTGGGGGGGGGGGCGGTTTCAGGATGGGGGGACACATGTGCACCCGTGGCTGATTCATGTCGATGTATGGCAAAAAACCACCACAGTATTGTAATATAATTAGCCTCTCACTAAAATTAATTAATTAAAAAAAGCAAGAGTCAGTGCAAAGAGGAGAACCAAGAGAGAGTGATTTCATGGAAAGAGCACCCTGAGAAGGGAGAGATCAACAATTAGGAGTGTTTCAGAGCAGGCAGCAAATAGAGAAGTTCAAAATTATCCTTTAGGAAGTCACTGCTGATCCTGACAGGAGTCATTTAATTATACAGATGGGGTAAAGAAGAGAAAGAACCACAGAAAAGTGCATTAAGTAAAAAGGAAATTGAGAAGAGGAAGGCAGACCAGACACAGGAGTAGAAAGGAAGAGAGATAACCACCACACACCAGCCTGCACAGGATCTCACTGATCCTGTCAGCAATGCTGGGAGGCAGACAGTCTGATGATACTCCTGTTTACACTTGACAAAGTTAAGCTGCAAAGATTATGTGACTTGCCTGAGGTCTCATAGCCAATAACTGGTAAGACATGTGATTCAAATCCAGGTGTGTCTGCTCTGCCTCCAAACCCCTATTTTTCCACTAGAACGCACTGTAAATGGATACAGACACAGATGCTACTAGGAGTGCCCAGGGCCAAGCACAGGAACTAGCGAGCAGAGAGGAGGGCATGGTGGAGGCTGGGAGGCATCAATATGCCATGGCACCCATTGGCAGCTTGTGGCTTTCTCCCAGGGCACCTGGCTGTCTGACCTAGCAGTTGGGATTGTGGGGCATTAAGTACTGAAGAAGGGGTGAAGGGAATAGAGAAAGTTGACAAGGGAAGAGCTGAAGAGAAAAAGTCTAAGCTAAATTCGGGGGGAAAGTAAAGCCCAAGGGGACTTGAGGAGTGAGAAAAGGGAGAGACTGTCAAGGGATCAGCAGGCTCCATAAAGCGAACAGCTTCAGTGGAAATAAAGGACTTTAGTTATTTCTTCTCCTTTCCTTTTTTCCCTCTTTGGCACTAACAAGAAAACAGCCCCAAAATGCCCTGGAAAGTTCATGTTATAAACATCTCGTCCTGTTGAGATGCTATCAGATGTTCTCTTAAGGAAAAGAATAACTCTAGGCAGCTTCTTGAGTTCCTGTCATTAATTATAAATATAGATACTATATCTATATCTCTCTATCTAGAGAAAGACACATGAACGGAGACAGAGTGAAACAGAAAGAAGAGACTGAGATTGGAGCAGGGTGGTGGGGGGAGGGGTGGAGAATTAGATTAGAGACCTTAATCCTCCAGTGTTCAGGAGTGTTCCTACAGGCTAGTCAGTCAAAGCTAAAATAAATCACATCCTGAATCCCAGAAAATGACATATGTCACTGGAGTTCCTAGAATACATGCCAACTTAAGGGGCTGTGAGTTTGAAGTTTTAAAGAATAAAAAACATGAAGGCAGAGGTTTCTCTTTAATATCTAGTGAGACACCAGGGTTGCCTTTAGGCCTCTGCTCTTCCAACAGAAACGTGCTGCCAAGTCATCTGGACAACTGCGCCCTGTAAACACAGCCTGGCCAGGGTGATGGATCACCTTGCAAGGATCTGCAATTAGCTATTTTCAAATGATGACAAAGTGTGAAGTTAACTGCTTACTTGAGAACTTTCTTTTTCATCCAGAGTAAATTCAAATATGAATGAAAATCTGACCTTTTATTACTGGAGCTCTCTTGACTAAAAGTAAAACTGAATTTTAATTCCTAAATCTCCCTATGTATACAGTACCATGAGAACATCATAGATTTTGGCTCTATGCCCCAAAGATAAATTGGTTTGGGGATTACTTGGATTAAAAAACAAAGCCTTTCTTAAGAGATGTATTTAATTTTCATAATATTTTCTTTTCTCTAAAGCTAAAGAGTTCTTTTAAATTTCAGTTTTTCTTGACCGTGAAAATGCCACCAAAATTCTCCATCGGCCAAAGAGGTACAATTCAGGTAAACTGGAAGAGTTTGTTCGAGGGAACCTTGAGAGAGAATGTAGAGAAGAAAAATGCAGTTTTGAAGAAGCACGAGAAGTTTTTGAAAACACTGAGAAAACTGTGAGTATTTCCACATAACATCCTTCAGATGCAGAACAAAGAATAGAAAAACCTTTTTGAAAAATAGGGAAAAAACCATATTTCCCTTTGGAATTTTAAAAATCTATACATGTATATATATTATAAATACTATAATAGAGAAGGAATCAAAAACACTGTAAATAGTACCATTAACTTGTCCTCTTTTTCTTTATAGACTGAATTTTGGAAGCAATATGTTGGTAAGCAATTCATTTTATCCTCCCCCAGGTATATGAAACATTTGAGATTTACGTATTGCTTTGCTCTGTGTCAAAAGGGCTCAGAAAAATAAGTTAAATTGTTTTTACCCAACACTGAATGGTAACTATCCAAGATAATGGAGATATCTGCTGGCAGCAAAACTTACACCTCCCTAGGGGTTCAAAAGGAACATGGTTCCACCTCAGGAATCCAGAAGGAAGAAACCAAAGAGAATTGTATCTGGGACTGAATGAGAGTTTACAGTCCTCAGTAGAGAATCAGAAAATGCTGATTGACTTAAATGTTTACTGCTTAAAAGACTTCCTCCTTCTGGTGGCCTACAAGGCCCTCCCGATTGCCCTGCCCTGTGACCTCCACTCCTCCTGCTCGCCCCCTCACACTCAGGGCACCAGCCATCCTGGCCCTGCAGCTATTCCTTACACGTGCTACAACTGCTTCTACTTTAGAGTCTTAGATCTGACTGTTCTTTGCATGTTGAAGATTCTTCAGCCAGGTTCCTGTAGGCTCACTCCTTCACCTCCTCTCAGGTCTTCACCCAAATATCACTCTCTCAATGATGCCTACCTTGATCATCTATTAATATGTCAACCTGCCTTCCCCCACAACCCCAACACTTTAGACACTGTATCCTGTTCTATTATTTTTCATAGCACTTTTCACCATCTGAGGTATCATATAATAGTCTTACTTATACTATTAATTTTTCCCACCTTGCTAGAATGAAAGCTTCATGTTGGCAGGTGTATTCAACTGTTTTGTTTATTGATGTAGTCCTAGTATCTCAAACAGTATCTGGTACAGAAGCACTGAGAAAATACTTGCTGAATGAATTGAAGAAGGAGGAAACATCACAACTTTAACGACAACTAAGTTTTAACACTAATTTAAAATCTAGCAGCAGGATTTTGAGGCAGTGTTAAGTTTCCCAGCTTGACTTACCTAAGACCATGTGCATGAAAAGAAACTACCCTGGACAGCCAATTCACTGAATTCCATCCGTTCTATTTTCCCAGATTCCATTCTGTGAGCACTAATGGACTTACTCATTCATATTCTTGTGACTAATTATTTCTCCACTTTGTTTTTAAATCATGAGGGAAAAGGTCCACTCTGTTACATTTGCTTTATCTGCCTTTGTCCTTAATAATAAATGCCACCGTGCCAACTTTCTACTGAGGTATTCCACTACAGTTAGTCCAAACAAGACTTTTCATTCTCTATTTCTATTTAAAACTCTGAATCTTGTCTTTTTAAAAAGCAAATCAATTTCTACTTTTCCTCCCCATATATTCCTGGCTGCATTTAAAAAACTCTCTTGTCCCCTTTATTGCCCATCCCCTCCTCAGGTGGCCTCTCATCAGTACCTCTTTAACACCATATTTTGAAGTTGGGCTCCTGCCTTCTAGGGCACAGGCTGTGTTTTACTGTAACTCGGGTAAAGAAATGTGGAAAACTTCAAGAGCATGATTTTGTTGTTGACCTGAAAGAAAAAGACTACAGCAAAGATGGGTTTATTCAGGATCAGCAGAGAATCATAATTCAGGGTGTTCAACCACTGGGAGCCATGTGCAAGTTCCTGCAGGACAGAGGGGCAGATGACTCTTCTGAAGAGGGGAAAAGGAAGTGGGGAGGAAATGCGTGTTAAGTCATTTTAGTCGTGTCCTACTCTTTGTGACTCCATGGACTGTAGCCCGCAGGCTCCTCTGTCCGTGGAATTCTTCAGGCAAGAATACTGGAGTGGGTTGCCATATCCTCCTCCAGAGGATCTTCCTGACCCAGGGATCGAACCCACGTTTCCTGCATGTCCTGCATTGGCAAGTGGGTTCTTTACCACTAGTGCCACCTGGTACAGTAAACAAAGAGTCCCTGGCTTGTTATTGGCTGACTCCTTGCCAAGAAAGAGGTGGAGTCGGTCTTCTTCCTGTTGGGCTCTGCTATCATTGGGCATGAGAGCTCTCCCTTCTGGTCTCTCAATTCTATTTAACTGAGGTTTCTGTTTATTAATTTTTTACACTGTCAGTACTGCTTTGTCTACTAAAAACAAGACAAAAACAAGAAGAAAAAGAAAACCTAATTCCATGCTTCTTTTCACTTTGCAGTTGAGATTCCCAAGCACCCCAAATAGCCTCTGCTGTTTTCTCTTGTGTGGGCTTCCTCACACAATGGGGATGCAGGTCCCTCATTCCTGCCCTACCCATTTCACCATGGGAAGAATTTGGCTGAAGGAGAAAAACTGCCCAACCACATTAACCAGAGTGTGCCCAGCACTTTACAGTTTACAGACTGGCTGTCACTATTAATCCTCACACCATCCCTGTGAGCAAAGCATTATGAACTTCATTTTACAGAAGAAACTGAGGTTTAGGGAGGTTAAATGACTTGCCAAAGGTCACGCAGCTGGGGAGTCATGGAGCCCAGAAGAGCAGCCAAATTCTTTACTGCCCAACCCCCACTCTCTATGACCCCTCCCAGCCTTCAGATCACAACATGGTTATTCATTAAACTACCACTGAGTAGCCTTAAACAGGAAGCTCTCACTTGGCAAGGTCTTCTCCCTTGCTGTCTTTGACCCCTATTGTCTGTGGCTTTGTCTCAGCCCAAAGTATACACAGACAAGCACCCAAAGGAGGACTAAATGCAGGATAAAATGACACTCATTTTAAAGATATGTCTCAGCAAATGAGTTGCTGTGTAGCTGGCTGCAAGCCCAGAGCTTTTCAGTGAAACATCCTAAATAATTCAGCTCTGTTCATCTGCAATATAAAGTGCAAATGTGGCTCGTTTTTTTAGACCAGTCCTGAACATCAATAATAATAAACCACAGATAACGTATTTTGTTTTCACAGAATTGGAACAAATTGAAGTATCTGTGCAAAAGCACATTGGATCAAGGGGCAGAGGGGACAAGGTCTAATTTTTACAACAAGCAGATTTTCCAGAGAGGGACTCTTCTTGAGAAAAGGTTATTAGCCCTCAGCCAGTGGGACCTGGATACTTGCTCCTGACAGCGAGCATGATAGACACACTACTGCTGTCCTACAGCAGTCAGGGCTCCAGTCAGGAATCTCGGCTCTAAAATATGAAATTAGAAATTCCTCTTGAATTGCCCCCTTTCCCCTCACTGTTTTATTCTTGTGTCATCTTTACCACTTACTCTTTGGTTACTCACATATCAAGCCTTGCTGATCTCGCTCCTGGCTTTCTTTAGGGCTCTTCATCTGCTCAGAGGATGCACCAGCCTCCCTCCTGGTTCTCTTCACCCTTTTACCCTGAAGCTGCCTTAGAGTTACAGGTTGAGGCAGAGCTCTGAGAAATCCAACTGAAGCATTCCCTTCTCATCCTAACCCTTCCCCTCTTACCTATTTCTTGCTCCTTTTTTCTGATGACCAATGTCTTCAAAGGCTCTCCAGAATGCTGTGAATGTAGAAACTTCAGGAAAGATAGGAAGGAAACATAGCCAATCTATATAAAAACATGGCACATTTTCAGAAACTTTTCTTTCTTAATTCTTTGTATTGAAAGCTGTTTGTCTCTTTACTGAACCATTTGGGACCTAATCATAGACAGTAGAATATCCTTCAGGATTCGAGCATCTTTTGGGCTGTTTGGAACCATCACTGGCTACTTAACAGTGAAATGATGAGATGAGGAAGTAGATGCATGCATGCCATGCCGAGGCTGCCAGTTCCCTGAGTGGAGTTGCTGTTACCTAGCTCAATTTGCTCTACAAGACATGCAATAGAACAAGCCAGGTATGACACAAAGATGATTGCTGAAGCAACATGGTTTGATTTAGAATTAACTCCATCATCATGCTATAAAGAAGGACTGAAAATTCCTCTCACCTTGTATATCTCTACACTCAGCCTTTCTTCTCCCTCATCTTCCTCCCTTCAGTTGCATAAACAATCCACATGCCTTCCTTAGGGCCATTCCCTAGAACAATGTTAGCCTAAAAACCTTTATTAGAATTTTTAGAAACTTAGGAAAACAGGAGCATCCCATAAGCAGCTGATGTCCAAGTCAGAAGTCCTGCTCTGACCCTAAAATTAGGCTCCCCTCTCCATGAGTTTGTGCAGAAAGTACTGGGAATTCTAACCAATGCATCTGCTAATTCATCTTGTTAATCTACGTTGAAGATGGAGATCAGTGTGAGTCCAATCCATGTTTAAATGGCGGCATGTGCAAGGATGACATTAATTCCTATGAATGTTGGTGTCAAGCTGGATTTGAAGGAAAGAACTGTGAATTAGGTAAGTAACTATCTTTGGATTACTGGTGGTTCCAAATTTCCCTCTGAAACCAGATGCAACTGGAAAATGCAATATGTATGTACCATAATTTTCTCTTAAATTATGGTAAAGAACCCTTTACATGAGATCTACACTGAACAAATTTTGAAGTATATGATAGCGTATTGCTAACTCTGTATAGCAGATGTCTCGACTTTATTCCTCTTGCATAACTGAAACCTGGAGAACAGCAACACCTCACTTGCTCCTCCTCCAGCTCCTGGCAAGCATCATTGTATTCTCTGCTTCTATGTGTTGGACTATTTTTAGATACATCATATAAGTGGAATCATGTGGTATTTGTCCTTCTGTGACTGCCTTGTTTCATTTACCATAATGTCCTTCAGGCTCATCCACGTTGTTGCATATGACAGAATTTCTTATTTTTGAAGATTGAATAATATTCCATTGTATAAAACATACTTTTAAAGCTTGTAAAGAGGATCAATTCATTTTATCTGTGGTCATAGTTTCCAGGATGAGTTCAAGAAACCATATGAAGAGCAACAGTAATATTTGCTAACTAGTAGGAAGTGGTCGGAGAAGGCAATGGCAACCCACTCCAGTACTCTTGCCTGGAAAACCCCATGGACAGAGGAGCCTGGAAGGCTGCCGTCCATGGGGTTGCGGAGGGTCGGACACGACTGAGCAACTTCACTTTCACTTTTCACTTTCATGCATTGGAGAAGGCAATGGCAACCCACTCCAGTGTTCTTGCCTGGAGAATCCCAGGGACAGGGGAGCCTGGTGGGCTGCCATCTATGGGGTCACACAGAGTCAGACACAACTGAAGCAACTTAGCAGCAGCAGGAAGTGGTAGGTTCCCGGGTGGCACTAGTGGTAAACAACATGCCTGCCAATGTAGGAGACATAAGAAACCCAGGTTTAGTCCTGTGGTTGGGAAGATCCCCTGGAGAAGGAAATGGTAATCCACTCCAGTATTCTTACCTGGAGAATCTCAGGGGCAGAGGGGCCTGGTGGACCACCATCCATAGGGTCACAGAAAGTTGGACACAACTGAAGTGACTTAGCACACATGCATGCACAGAACTGGTAATAGTGTTCCACTATCTTATTCATCCTCAATACAACCATGAGTCTCCCCATTCTACACAGACGAGGAAAGTGCAGCTCAAACATTTCAAAATCACAGAAGCAGTAAACGGTTCAGCCAGGACCTGAACTCCAATTTATCTGACCAAAACCCATGCTTCTAACTGCTATCCACAAAACGCAAAGAAAACTGACCGATAAAACCATTTGAATTCATAACTAAAATATCAGCAAAGAAGTGGAAGTCAACTAAGTACAGAATTGGGGTAGGGAAGGCCAAGTCTCCTTTATAATAGGTTCTTCTCCACCCCTAAGAACCACTTCACATGTGAAATTTATTGACAAAATTCAGAACTCATTCCTGAACTTGACTGAATTGATATACTGGAGTTACATAGAAAATCTAGGGTCATTGTGCATCTTCTTTGCATAGCCTAGGCTTCTTTTTTTCTGAGACTTTGGCGGTTGAAACAGTAAACCCCAAAGTCTTTTACCTATTTGTTTATTACCTCTGGATGCAGGATTACTGGTACTGTGATTGTGAAAAGCATACAGTGCTAATGACAGATTCTCCTTATACTCTGAAACTCCAGAAGAATAGAGGTGCAGTCCTAGGGAAAGAATTCAACACCACAGACTACATGACTAAGGGAAAAGAGTAGAAAATTAGCAGGACTCTATTTAAGCGTTATGGCAATCCACCTGACACAGATGAAAAGGGCATTAAAACAAAATGAAATGCAGCAGTTGCACTTGTCCTATAAAGAAGGGGGAAAGTTGTCTCTAATACTGTGCAGAAATTGTTTCAGTGCTAAAGAGAAATTCACTGATCATCTTCCTTTGAGATCCAAAAGATTAAAAGGAAAAGAAGACAGGGAAAAGAAAAGGAAGCAAGGCAAAAACATTTTAAAAGAAAGAAAAAAAGGAGATGCAGGTGGGTGGACTGGTACCCTGAGCTTGGACTCCCACTCCCTCAGGCTTCACAGTGCGGGGACACTCCGATGCCTGGGTTCCCTTTCCTATGGGCATGTTCATTGGTTCAACATCTCCGAAGTGCTACTAGCATCTGAAAGGTTACAATTTCAAATTCAGACGGACCTAGATTAATGTGATCCTGCTGCTTGAAAGCTTATGGAAACTGACTGAATATCACCTTAAATAATATAATTATTAGAGCTGATGGAATGAAAGACTCAATTGGGCTCCATTAAGAACGAAGGGCATGTCATAGCAAAGTAAAACTGAAAATCATGTTTAATGTTAAATACTCCTAAATGTGAGAGTTGGACCATAAAGAAGGCTGAGCATCAAAGAACTCATGCTTTCAAACTGTGATGCTGGAGAAGATTCTTGAGAGTTCCTTGGGCAGCAAGAAGATCAAACCAGTCAATCCTAAAGGAAATCAATCCTGAATATTCATTGGAAGGACTGATGTTGAAATGCCAATACTTTGACCACCTGATGCAAAGAGCCAACTCATTGGAAAAGATCCTGATGCTGGGAAAGATCGAAGGCAGAAGTAAAAGGGGGTGACAGAGGATGAGATGGTTGGATGGCATCACCAACTTGATGAACATGTGAGCAAACTCCAGGACATAGTGAAGGACAGGGAAGCCTGGCATGCTGCTGTCCATGAGGTCACAAAATGTCAGACATGACTTAGCGACTGAACAACAAAATGTCTTTAGTTTAAACATAAAGACACTTTAAAAGAGGCAAAGAGCCCAGAGGAATGTAGTTATAAAAGCAGAAAACTACTATGACAGGTTTTGCTATGTGCATGACACTATGGTCCACACAGCAAAAGTGCTAAGTCTACAGTGGGCACCTTTTCAGGCCCCTCAGGTTCGCCACATTTTGGTTTGGTCATGGCTCCGTGGAGACACTGCAGCCACCACCAACCCTAGCCTCTAGGGTATCTTGAGCCCAGCTGACCAAGGTTTAGAAAAATCCTCCCAGCTTGCTTAGTTTAGAAACAAAGTGGGAATTCTCAAAAGACTCTACCTCAGACACTGCTGCTGCTGCCAAGTCACTTCAGTCGTGTCTGACTCTGTGCAACCCCAGAGATGGCAGCCCACCAGGCTCCCCCATCCCTGGGATTCTCCAGGCAAGAATACTGGAGTGGGTTGCCATTTCCTTCTCCAATGCATGAAAGTAAAAAGTGAAAGTGAAGTCGCTCAGTCGTGTCTGACTGTTCGCGACCCCATCGACTGCAGCCTACCAGGCTCCCCCATCCATGGGATTTTCCAGGAAAGAGTACTGGAGTGGGGTGCCATTGCCTTCTCTGACCTCAGACACTAGAGGAAAGCAAAAGCATATACAAACTCCCATTTAAGCTATTGCTTCAAACTGAACTAAGGACTGATCTCAAAAGCCACTAGGAAAAAAGCACAGTTCATGGAGTATCTGTTCCCCAAGTCCTTGGCGTCACCGAGTGTCTGAAAGGGAAGGAGATTTCCATTGTTAAGACCTTGTTCTTTTTCCTCTTCTCTTGTTCATCAGGCTCCTCTCCAAGGAAGAGAGGTGCAAACATTCAGGGAATGCTTTCTAGTTAGAACAATTAACTGGCTACTGTGTCCCATTGGCTGGAATAAAGACCGCTGAGTGTCCCCAGATACACATCCCATCTGAGTCCTTTTCAGATAAATCAAAGTCTGTAAGAGTTCGGCCATTCCTGTCCCTTCTAAAGAGTACAAGAGGCATTTCCTCACAGTAAGAGAGAGGGAAAGAAAAACAAGCACAGAAACACTTTTTTTTTTTTTTCACTACTAATATACTGTGTATTTCTGTGGGGTAGAAAAAAAAAAAAAAAGAACATACCTTGAGTTTAGTTGATAAACTTGTTAAAGAGAATATCTTTCATCCCAGTTTTGGTTCTCTCGTTTGTGAATATATCACAGCAGATGAAGGCAGAGTAAAATGAAGCAGAACACACTAACTTGTATAGTAGGCAGGAGGGGAGTTAGAGGTGTTTGTGCTAACATAGAGGAAAAAGAACAGACACTGTGAGATGTCCATCCACAGATATTCTAGGGGCTTCCCTGGTGGCTCAAACAGTAAAGAATCTGCCTGCAATGCAGGAGACCTGGATTCAATCCCTGGGTTGGGAAGATGCCTTGGAGAAGGAAATGGCAACCCACTCCACTTTCTTGCCTGGGAAATCCCATGGACAGAGGAGCCTGGCAGGCTACAGTCCATGGGGGTTGCAAAAGTCAGACATGACTGAGTGACTAAACCAACCAACCAAAGGACCAGGGAGAATCGACACCCAACACGGGCCTAATGTCCAAGTGCTCCAGAAACAATTGATGACTGAGTCCCACAGTGACTGTCCCCGAGGTGCAGGACTACAGATCTCTCCACTGGAACTCCTTGTGCTGTTATTTTATTTCCAGACTCTTAAGATCTTTACTTGAGGTCAAAAGACTGCTGGTTGGACAGCAGTATTTCCCACTGTGTGCACAAACCAAGCCACAAGACAGCAGCAGCAGCGACATACTAGGCCACAAAGAGCAGTGACAAATGGGGAAAAGGATAGAGTGGTCTAGTTACTTAGCCAAGGATGCAGAATCAGGAAAAGCACCTCAACTTTACCCATTCCTATTGTGCATGGCCAGGTCCAAACTGGTCAGCACCTGCCACCCACTTCTGTGAACTCTGCACATTCTCATATTGACTGAACACTCCCTACAGGGGGTATTTGATTTGGCTGCACACTCTAGTATTGCTTTGTAGCAACAAAATGATTGCTAGTAACATGAGAGGAGCCAGAGATGTAATTACGTTAGTGAGAAGAAAGGTCTTTAATAAATAAATAAAAAGGACCAAGTGCCATCTTTTTGGCTTCTACACTTAGTGGATTATTGGCAGCAAAGGGTAAAGCTTAGGCTGGTTCCTTTGTCTACCTGGTAACAGTTGATTTGCCTTCCTTCATTTCCTGAAGATCAGTAAGGAACATGAACTAATCATTACTCTAGCCTATGCTACCTACGTAAAACGGAATTCAAAAATTTAGATCTGTCATTCACAAATCCATAATATACTCCCAGACCATACAGTCATTCTGTTAGCCTGAAATCTAAAGGGAAACAAAAAAGAGTCTGTGACACGAGTTTATGTGTTAAGGTGTGCAATCCTAGGCGGGCACGAGTAAGGGATGGGGGAGTGAGAAGTGAGGAAAGGAGAGCCAAGAGTAGGAGTCATCTCTCCTCACCTGCAACTAACTGCTTGATCTCTGGGGACTGTTTTCCAAGAAGCCACATGAGCTGGCCTCAGGAGAGTCAGTCTCAGAGGGGAAAAGAAGTAAAAGAATCTGTCCACCAGTATACATCTCTTGATGGTCAACAGTTCAGGCTGTGCGGCATTAGCTCCCTGGCATCACCACGTTGTACGCACTGGGGCCCCGAGAGACCACGCGGCATCCCGGGCCTTAGCATCAACCTGGGAGCATCAAGAAAAGAGACCAGAGGCCCACGATACAGATCTTAGCCAGGCCATTCAAGGCAGCACCTAGATGAAGCCAAGGGAAGTCCACGCACAGCAAATCACCAACAGGGCTGGGACAGATGCGGGTGAAGCTGGGGGTGACTAAGGTGGCCCACAACAGGTGGCTAACACAGCCGCGCATATTCTAACTGCACTGACAAACAAGCACTTCTCTTGAAAGCTCTACTGCTGTTAAGCCTGTAGGTAACGGGAAGGTGCCTTCCATTCACTGTGTTCCTGCACTGCTCTAGAGACAGAAATCGGTCCTGGGGCAGAGCCTATTTCTCTTAATTCCGCAGGTCTCAGC
Source organism: Ovis aries (assembly GCF_016772045.2). Classification (NCBI taxonomy): domain Eukaryota; kingdom Metazoa; phylum Chordata; class Mammalia; order Artiodactyla; family Bovidae; genus Ovis; species Ovis aries. The sequence goes on along the minus strand of NC_056080.1, from coordinate 95,863,250 downwards.
TAGCAAGCCCTGAACCCTGCTACTTCTTATTGAGATGGCACTGGAGAAACAAAGGGAAAACATGGGAATTTGAAAATACAGAATAAGATGGCAGGAACAAGCCAAATATATCAGGAATCACAATTAATGTGACTTGGAGTTAATGACAATTTTCAGTCTGGAGTTAAAAATCTAACTATATGTTGCTGATCAAACAGATAACTAAAATAAAACTATATCAGGAGGATAAAATAAAGGGATATAAAAAGATTTGCCAGGTAAATGCTAACACAAAGAAACTGGCAAAGCCATCTTAATATCAGATAAAACAGAATTCTGACCAAAAGCATTACAAGAGACAAAGAAAGATATAATATATGAATAAGGGAGATTGTATAGAATAAAGAAAATATGGGCCACTAAACTGCTTATCATTGTCAACACATAGTGTTTTTGGCATTTAGCTCCCTTCAGTTCAGTTCAGTTCAGTCACTCAGTCGTGTCCGACTCTTTGCAACCCCATGAATCGCAGCACACCAGGCCTCCCTGTCCATCACCAACTCCCGAAGTTCACTCAGACTCATGTCCATCGAGTTGGTAATGCCATCCAGCCATCTCATCCTCTGTCATCCCCTTCTTCTCCTGCCCTCAATCCCTCCCAGCATCACAGTCTTTTCCAATGAGTCAGCTCTTTGCATGAGGTGGCCAAAGTACTGGAGTTTCAGCTTTAGCATCATTCCTTCCAAAGAAATCCCAGGGCTGCTCTCCTTCAGAATGGACTAATTGCATCTCCTTGCAGTCCAAGGGACTCTCAAGAGTCTTCTCCAACAACACAGTTCAAAAGCATCAATTCTTCGGTGCTCAGCCTTCTTCACAGTCCAACTCTCACACCCATACATGACCATTGGAAAAACCATAGCCTTGACTAGATGGACCTTTGTTGGCAAAGTAATGTCTCTGCTTTTGAATATGCTATCTAGGTTGGTCATAACTTTTCTCCCAAGTAGTAAGCATCTTTTAATTTCATGGCTGCAATCACCATCTGCAGTGATTTTGGAGCCCCCCCAAAATAAAGTCTGACACCGTTTCCACTGTTTCCCCATATATTTCCCATGAAGTGATGGGACCAGATGCCATGATCTTCGTTTTCTGAATGTTGAGCTTTAAGCCAACTTTTTCACTCTCCACTTTCACTTTCATCAGAGGCTTTTTAGTTTCTCTTCACCTTCTGCCATAAGGGTGGTGTCATCTGCATATCTGAGGTTATTGATATTTCTCCCAGCAATCTTGATTCCAGCTTGTGCTTCTTCCAGTCCAGCGTTTCTCATGATGTGCTCTGCATAGAAGTTAAACAAGCAGGGTGACAATATACAGCCTTGATGTACTCCTTTTCCTATTTGGAACCGGTCTGTTGTTCCATGCCCAGTTCTAACTGTTGCTTCCTGACCTGCATACAGGTTTCTCAAGAGGCAGGTCAGGTGGTCTGGTATTCCCATCTCTTTCAGAATTTTCCACAGTTTATTGTGATCCATACAGTCAAAGGCTTTGGCATAGTCAATAAAGCAGAAGTAGATGTTTTTCTGGAACTCTCTTGCTTTTTCCATGATCCAGCGGATGTTGGCAATTTAATCTCTGGTTCCTCTGCCTTTTCTAAAACCAGCTTGAACATCTGGAAGTTCATGGTTCACGTATTGTTGAAGCCTGGCATGGAGAATTTTGAGCATTACTTTACTAGCGTGTGAGATGAGTGCAATTGTGCAGTAGTTTGAGCATTATTTGGCATTGCCTTTCTTTGGGATTGGAATAAAAACTGACCTTTTCCAGTCCTGTGGCCACTGCTGAGTTTTCCAAATTTGCTGGCATATTGAATGCAGCACTTTCACAGCATCATCTTTCAGGATTTGAAATAGCTCAACTGGAATTCCATCACCTCCACTAGCTTTGTTCATAGTGATGCTTTCTAAGGCCCACTTGACTTCACATTCCAGGATGTCTGGCTCTAGGCGAGTGATCACACCATCGTGATTATCCAGGTCATGAAGATCTTTTTTGTACAGTTTTTCTGTGTATTTTTGCCACCTCTTCTTAATATCTTCTGCTTCTGTTAGTCCATACCATTTCTGTCCTTTATCGAGCCCATCTTTGCATGAAATGTTCCCTCGGTATCTCTAATTTTCTTGAAGAGATCTTCCCCATTCTGTTGTTTTCCTCTATTTCTTTGCATTGATCGCTGAGGAAAGCTTTCTTATCTCTTCTTGCTATTCTTTGGAACTGTGCATTCAGATGCTTATATCTTTCCTTTTCTCCTTTGCTTTTTGCTTCTCTTAAAGGACCTTATTTCATTCTCCTGTGTTGATGCATACCCACCAGGGCCAGCTTCAAGTTTGCTTTGAAAAACTGGATTATATTAATGGTGCATGCATGCATGCCAAGTCACTTCAGTTGTGTCTGACCCTGTGCGACCCCATAGATAGCAGCCTACCAGGCTCCTTTGTCCCTGGGATTCTCCAGGCAAGAATACTGGAATGGGTTGCCATTTCCTTCTCCAATGCATGCATGCATGCTAAGTCGCTTCAGTCATGTCCGACTTTGTGCAACCCTATGGACAGCAGCCCATCAGGCTCCTCTATCCAGAGGATTCTCCAGGCAAGAATACTGGAGTGAGTTGCCATTTCCTTCTCCTATATTAACAGTAGGCACTTGTATTCAGCAAAATATACTATTGAGGGTGAAAAGGTAAGTCACAGAGTGGGAGAAGGTATCAACAATGCATATATCCAGCAACTAGAACTCTCATATGCTGATGGTGAGAATCTAAACTTGTATAATTATCTTAGAAAACTATTTGGCAATATCTACTAACCCTGAACATATGGTCCAATCATTGCACTCGTGAGTACAGATCCAGTAAATCTGCACACACATGTTACCATAAGATATGTACAAGAATGTTCATTACAGCATTAAATGTAAGAGCCAAAAACTCGAAACTCAACTCAAATATTCATCCACAGTAAAATGGTGAACAGAGGTAGTAATATTCATACAATGGAATGTATTACACAACATGTAGATGAACTATGGCTATAAAAAACAACATGGATGAAGCTCACAAACAAAATGTTAACTGAGAAACACAGAAGAGTACATAATGGGAGCTTCTCCTTAGATAAAGTTCATGAACAGGTGAAACTAATTCCTTGTTAGAAGTCAGGGTATGGTAACTTTGGGAAGGAAGAAATAGTGACCAGAAGGGGGAATTAGGAGAGCTTCTGGGCTGTTGATAATGTCCTCTGTACTGATCTGTTTACTGTTTAAACAAGTGAAGTCACCTTGTGAAAACTCATACCAAAGTTCTGGGTACTTTCTGGAATCTGTTATACTTTAATAAGCAGCTTTTTTTCACTGCAGTCTATGATTTTGTGAAAATAGCATATCTACACCTTCAGTTTTATACCAAATCACATATATTGCTGCCACCATTTTTATGCCATACTAAGAATTTTATCTTTTTTCCCCCTACTCTTAGCTCAAGGCTCACAAACTTCTCTCCACGAATGCTCCCAGCTTATATTTGACCTTTGCCAGAGTTAGTGGTTTCATGTACTTTTTAGAATTGTATGTTATTTGATGTTATTGCTGTGGATTTTGCTTTCTTTCAGATGCAACATGCAGCATTAAGAATGGCAGATGCAAGCAGTTTTGTAAAAGGGACGCAGATAACAAGGTGGTTTGTTCCTGTACTGCCGGATACCGACTTGCACAAGACCAAAAGTCCTGCGAACCAGCAGGTCAAAATCTAAGTTGTTTCTTTTTTTTTTTTTAGTTCGGCAGATATGTTTTCCAAATCCATATTTGAACTTTTAGCACCCTACATAATTTCATTCCTTGTTTTTACTTCTTTTTGAAATCACAGAAAAGACTAGTAGCATGGGCAAATTAATTTTTCAAATTGCACCATCATTTTGAATAGAAATTCTGTAATTGTCTTCCGTCTTCTTTTCTGTACCCAATTTTCTCCTTTGACCTTTATATCATGAAGCAATTGATTTGTGTGATTTCTGTATGTATATCTATAATTCATGAAGTCAAATTAATGTAGTAATCCTGTAATAAAAAAATAAAAGATACATATGTGGTTGACTGATAGGCTTCTAGTACAAGGCTGGTGAATTTTAATCATGATCTGTCCGAGCGTGGCTGGTTTACACTGAGAAAGTTATTTTCTATCCTTCATTCTCAGCCTCAGTTTACACACTTGGCATCAGAATAGTTCTGACAACTATCTGTTATGAGTTGTGTCAGGCTGATAGGCACAGTCAATCTACACAGCAGTGGACAAAGCAATGCTTCCCAGTTATGTCAACCATGCCACCATACTGACAGCTGACTGGTGTGTGGAGATTATCTCCACTTTTCACGCTGCTCTTCTCTGGAAATGAAGGCAGCAGAAACTTGGAATTTTTTTTTTAATGTAGGCTCCACAGGATCAATTATATTTGATAAATGAGGGGCCTTTTTGAAGCAAACTGTATATAATTTCTTTTGCATTTCCAAAGCCTGCTAGCAAAGTGAAAGTGAAAGTGAAGTCGCTCAGTCGTGTCCAACTCTTTGCAACCCCGTGGACTGTAGCCTACCAGGCTTCTCCATTTCTCTGTAACTGGGTTCAATACCTATCCTAGTAATGAACCTGGCAGAGGAAATTAAAGAAAGAACCAGAAGACAAGAGTATATAGACTGCACTAAAATGAAGAGTCTAATGCTTCAAGGACCTGCCTGCCTCCCATCCTTCTACCTGGTTCTTGACATACACAGCTTCAAACTAGCCTACCTAGGGAGAAGTATGTGTGTACCTGTTTTTACCTTTGACACCTAACTTCCAGTGTAGACAGACAGCATAGTAGCTAAATCATTATAAGTCCTTTTCTGTTATAAGAAAGAGAAAAAACAGAGAACCACCTCCAACTATTAAGTGTTATTCTGAATATAGTCTTAGTTTTAGCAGAATAAATAAGCTAAACCTAAAATAAACTTTTCTGCCTTTCAATAGTAATGGTCCCTTTTCTTGAGCCAATGTTGACGATTTATATTTATACATAAGTATTTTGAACTAATTTCCTGTTTTCCCAACCACATGCTGTCTTCATGATACTTTGCCACAGCTGGTTGCTATAGAAATGTCTGTTATAAGGAATGTGGATAGAAGGAAAGTGAGAAATGCAATGTGAAGTGACTTTGCTTGACTACAAATTTCCATTCTGCTGTCCCTAGTGTATCAGTAGATGACTTCTTTTCTTTAGGTTATTTCCAACCCAAGGTAAAAGGTAGCAGTGCCCAGGTAGATGTGGTGGTTATAATCATATTAATAATTTATTTAGTTAATACTCAACAGCCAGGTAATTAAATCACAATGATCTCTCCCCAATGGATACCTAAATTCCACCTTGGAATCTTGAAGGCATTTTGGTCTACAAAAGAAGTCCTGGAAATTCCCTGGCAGTCCAGTGCTCAGGACTCTGCATTCTCACTGCCAGAGGCCTGGATTTGATCCCTGGTTAGGAAACTAAAATCCCAAAAGCCATGCAGTGTGGCCTCAAAAAAGAAAAAATGAAATCTCGTTAACAATAAGGAGCAGACATCCCATTTACCTAATTCTAAAATCAAGGTTATATGGCACCAATCTCCAGACTTCCATTCAAGGACAGTACCTGGAAATAACACTTTTTTGTAAAGAAACAGGAAGTCATTGGACTTCATATAAGTGAAAGTGAAGTCAGTCATGTCTGATTCTTTGTGACCCCATGGACTGTAGCCTACCAGGCTCCTCCATCCATGGGATTTTCCAGGCAAGAATACTGGGGTGGGTTGCCATTTCCTTCTCCAGGACATCTTCCCAACCCAGGGATTCAACCCAGGTCTCCCGCATTGTAGGCAGATACTTTACTGTCTGAGCCACCAGGGAAGATAAAGTCTTAGGAAATTTGATTTGGGAACACCTCTTCTGTTTCTGTAAAGATGACAGCCAAATGTCCTTTTCATGAAGCGTTTGAAAACTTTCCATGGAAGTAATGCAATTAACCTCTTAGTTTGAGACTGTATTCATTGATTCAATTTTTTTTTTTTTAATATCGATGGGCTTGCTTCTCAGACATGACAGGATGGGCCTCACTCTGGACTTTTGTCTGCTAGACAATGAGAAATACTAGAATACTAATTTTTTTTCCCATTTGTCTAGTGCCATTTCCCTGTGGACGAGTCTCTGTCTTACATACTTCTAAGAAGCTCACCCGTGCTGAGACTATTTTTTCCAATATGAACTATGAAAATTCTTCTGAAGCTGAAATAATTTGGGATAACGTCACTCAAAGCAATCAATCATTCGATGACTTCAATCGTGTGGTTGGTGGCGAAGATGCTGCAAGAGGTCAATTCCCTTGGCAGGTACTCGGTGTTGATGGTGTGTCAAAACTGGAACCCAGTGGAAAAGGGACAGGCCAGGTGGGAGGCTGAGACTAGACATCAGTCAGACCTATTCGGATGAGGGAAATGTTTAGGCAGGCACGTTTCAGCATAAAGTAGGATGAGGAAATCCCCATAGGTGAGGAGCTGCTGAGCGAGAAATCCAGGGACAGCTACCACACAAGGCCAAGGAGAGTTTGGCATCAAGGACATAGCATAACAGGATTTCCAACAAGCAACAAGGATATCTGGAAGTGAGGTCACCAGTACTGGGGCTCTGGGTACTACTTCACCTTCAGCCCCTGGGAGAACTGGACAGAGTCAGAAAGTCTCTAGGTCCAGAGAAACTGGAGTATTTTGAAGGCATTTTTAAAAGAACTCAGGAAGGATTAAGGCAAGAACTGGGGTACTGGACCTAGGCAGGGCATAGGAGGTAGGGGCTTGGTCCAAGGCTGTAGTTCTCAAGGTGTGATAGCATCAGATTCACCTGGCAACTTGTTGGGACTATACATTTTCATGCTGTGCCCCAGACCTACAGGAGTCAGCAACTCTAGGGGTAGAGCTCAGCAATCTGAGCACAAGCAAGCCCTTCAGGTTATTCTGACACACTGTACAATTGGAAACTCACTGGTCCAAAGGAAACAAACTTGTTATAGCAGCTAGGGTGTGTGTGTGTTAGTGGCTCAGTCGTGTCCGACTCTTTGCAGCCCCGTGGACATCAGCCCACCAGGCTCCTCTGTCCATGGGATTTCCCAGGCAAGAATACTGGAGTGGGTACCCATTCCCTTCTCCAGGGGATCTTCCTGACCCAGGGATCAAACCCAGGTCTCCTGCATTTCAAGCAGATTCTTTACCATCTGAGCCACCAGGGAAGCCCAGCAGCTAGGGTCCAAAACACCAAATAGTGGACTCATGGTACCTAGTCCCACATTTCTCCAGGTGTGATCTGCAGACAACACACATGAGAATCACCTGTCCCTGTTTTTGAGGTAACCAAGGGCTAGATTTGAGACCCATCATTATATATCTTTTCATGTCTTCCTTGAGTGAGTGAAGTCGCTCAGTCGTGTCTGACTCTTTGCGACCACATGGACTGTAGCCTACCAGGCTCCTCTGTCCATGGGGTTTTCCAGGCAATAGTACTGGAGTGGGTTGCCATTTCCTTCTCCAGGGGATCTTCCCAACCCAGGGATTGAACCTGGGTCTCCCGCATTGTAGACAGATGCTTTACCATCTGAGCCACCAGGGAAGTCTTCCTTGCTGCACACTTAATAGTGAGTGTACCTGTTGTCTCCTTCCTATCAGCCTAGATAGGGTCATCTGCAGTGTTCAAGATCACTCATCCCCACATACATTTACTCGCTATTTCATCCTTATGAAGTAAGATTACTGACTGCAGAGGTACCAAGCACCAGGTTTCAGTCTTGTCTTTTCCAAATGTGAAGAGCCATGCTACTCTCTAGGATACTCCAGAAAGACCCTGTCACACTTTCACACTGATTCCTTCCTCACCAGAGAAACTCTCTCTCCACACCCACTGTACCCAATTTCTCATAAAAGGTGACTGGGTTTCAAAAGCAGGAGATAAACTGAATATACAAGTCACTTTAGGGACATCCCTGGTGGTCCAGTGATTAAGAACTCACAGTCCTAATGCAGGGGGCCCAGGTTCCCTGGTCAGGAAACTAGATCCCACATGACTCAGCTGAAGATTCTGTATGCTGCAACTAAGACCCGGCACAGCCAAATGGAAATTTAAAAAAAAAAAAAAAGTTTAAATTCACTTTTAGACACAACAAAACAGGAAAACAAAACAAAACAGAATCTCTCCCCATTTATGGATGAGCCAACTGCCACCATTTCACAGTTAATTTGCAAGGTAGAAATACCTGATTTGATTGCAGACCCGACTGCAACACCCCTGCTGAAGGCCAAGCATCAAGAGAAAGTGAGCAACTGCTGTAGTTGCAACACCACCTAGAAAAGATTCAAAATGCTGCTGTGTCAGTAAAAGGGGATGGGGAATCACACCACCACGTGGGTGAAGCAATCTGGCAAAGAGGCCCAGATGGAGTTCAGTCTCCTATAGAGTAACGAATAATTTGAACGAACTGGAAACGTCTAACCTGTTCAAGAAAAGGGTTCGGTGAGCTGTTGGCTGGCGAGAGCTGAAGGCCACAAGTGCAAGGGGACGATGACTTTTTCTTGGAGGATTTACGGATGAAAGTTCCAGGCAGGCAGGTGGACCCTGTTCCCAGTGAAAAAAGGCCGTTCCGGCCACTTGGGTCAGTCACGGGAGCTGGGCAGCTTGGGGAGCAGATCCGGTCGAGCAGATGCTCGTGGAATTGTTGACTTGAGGCACTGCTCTGTCCTGAGAACCGCAGTAGCAGGACAAGGCCATCCCAGACCGCTGAGGGCCCGGGCTTACCTGGTGGGAGATGAGACGGGGCAGGCTAGGGACCACGGCCACCGCGCCCCACTCTGAGACCCTAAGAAGCGAGCTCACCTGCGTGGCTGTCAGCGACCGCGTGCATGCTTACCTTATTCTAGGGCTTTCTGTTCAACTTCCCCGCTGGAGGAAAAGCCGCTGCAGCCGTAGTGGGTTGGCCACAGGCGCTTCCCAGAACCCCCTGCATTTCCGGCTGCTCCGACCTCTGACCCCCAAGGTCAAAGGCGCAGGCAGACTTGACCAATCTCTGACCTCTAATCCTGCATCATGGTAACAGAGGGCCTGAGAGATAAGTGGAGGCGTGAGGCCAGTTACCTGCATTTTCCTTCCAGATGCCCAGCTCTGGGTTCAGGGCCCCTGGAGAACTCGGGTACTCTGCAGAGCTACTCAGGAGCTGAGAGAGGAAGCTAGAGGGTTGACTAGAGTCGGTATATCCTTGGCAGGGTGAGCGACTAAAACAGAACTCAAATTTCATACAGCTACAAAGGGAAGCGATGAAATATGTGAACATTAGAGAAAACAGGGAAATCGCAACACCTATATTATTAGACTACCTTCATCAACAGCTTAAAAGTCAGAAATTGGAGGAAGCAGCACTGAGTTTCAGCTTTGTAAACCTCTCACTTGCTTTTGGTCCTATTCGCTTGACCCTGCCAGCCAACAGTTCTGAGCATGTGCGAACCTGCCCTCAAGAGCTCCACCCTCCTCTTCTGCTTTGAGTTAGGATCTGTCTGGCCCTGGATGGGATGTGCCTGGTCTTTCTCTTTGGGTTTGTCATGGGCCTCAGGTTCCGTATTAGCCATAAGTATTATATGCTTAATCTGAGCTACATGGCCTAGATGGTAAAGAATGTGCCTGCAATGTAGGAGACCTGTGTTCGATCTCTGGGTGGGGAAGATTCCCTGGAGAAGGGAATGGCTACCCACTCCAGTATTCTTGTGTAGAGAATCCCATGGATAGGGGAGCCCGGCAGGCTACAGTCCATGGGGTCTCAAAGAGTTAGACACAACTGAGAAACTCACACTTTCACTTTTCATTGTACATTTAATCATTTGAAGATCATTCTAGGAGACTGAGAAAGCCAGAATACAATGGAAACTCAGTGGTTCAGTTTAGTTTAGTTCAGTTCAGTTCAGTTCAGTCACTCAGTCATGTCCGACTCTTTGCGACCCCATGAATCACAGCATGCCAGGCCTCCCTGCCCATCACCAACTCCCAGAGTTCACCCAAACTCTTGTCCATCAAGTCGGTGATGCCATCCAGCCATCTCATCCTCTATCATCCCCTTCTTCTCCTGCCCCCAATCCCTCCCAGCATCAGAGTCTTTTCCAATGAGTCAACTCTTTGCATGAGGTGGCCAATGTACTGGAGTTTCAGCTTTAGCATCAATCCTTCCAAAGAACACCCAGGACTGATCTCCTTTAGAATGGACTGGTTGGATCTCCTTGCAGTCCAAGGGAGTCTCAAGAGTCTTCTCCAACACCACAGTTCAAAAGCATCAGTTCTTCAGAGCTCAGCTTTCTTCACAAGTGGTTAAGCTTTCTTTAATCCTTTATATTGTTTTTGTTTAGTTACTCAATTGTGTCCAACTCTTACGACCCCGTGGACTGTAACTCGCCAGGATCCTCTGTCCATGGGATTCTCCAGGCAAGAATACTGGAGTGGGTTGTGCCTACACAGATCCAGTTCTTTCCATTTGATTAGGACACACCCCCATGGCAGACAACAAGTAGTTACCATCTGTATACACTGGAACTTTCTCTTTCTTCTGGTGGATGGGTGAATGGGGGTGGATATTGGGAGGAAAATAAGATATTACATGAACTTCCTAAGACTATACATATATCTTCACTTGAAAAGATAATCTTCTATTTTTCTTAGCTCAGATTATACAGTTCCAATTAGCACAAATGAAAACATGACATATGTAATCTCATCTGGCCCCACAAAACTATTTTGGACTGAACATTTAGAGAATTCTTCTCTAGGATGGTTTGATGAAGTCTATTTCAATGACTGGGTTTCCCTGGTGGCTCAGATGGTAAAGCATCTGCCTGCAATGCAGATGTCAATACTAGTCTAGTTAACCATTAAAAGCTAAAAGTGATCCTCCCCTCTGTGCTCAGAAAAATGAACTAGGGCCAAGGGCTGGGTGAATCACATCTGCAGGCTTAGTAAGCCATACATCATGTAGAAATGATTTGGCTCTTTATACGTAAGAGAACAAGTATGCAAAGAAAAATTGTTAGTAGGTGGCTAGGTAGGGAGAGTAAGAGTTTACTGAAACGACAGAGAAAGGTCAAGTTTGAGTTAAAAGGTTAAAAAAGGAACAACAGGGGAGCAGCTATTACTCTAGGCTGGCATTGTCAGTGAAGAACATCAAAATAGATATGTGAATGTGTATTTTGCAGATGTATGTGGGTGTGTTTGGTGTATATCTGTGTGTGTGTGAAAGGGAAAATGTGCTCCTGTTAGGATATAACAAACATTAAAATGTTTGACAGATCAGCACTCAGACACCTTTTTCAGAACATATGCTTTCCCATTTTTCTGATCGTTCTCCAAAGTGATATACAAGAACCTGTCCTTGGCCATGCAGACAGTTCATCCCCTAACATTTAGATAGCTGTGATCCTGAAGTAGTCAAGTAAACATTCCAAAACCAAGTCACTTGAAATATTTTTCAATGCAAATATATTTTAGGGCTTTTTCTTGGCAAAGATGTCTACCAAAATTTCTAATACTAATCAGGAATGGGAAAAAAAAAAAAACAAAAAACAAACAAACAAAAAAAAACACCACTCTTCAGGCTTGAAAGGACACAACTGTATTTCTCAGCCATCCACCAGAACAGCATAGGAGCTCCAGGCAGCAAGTCTTTGGCAGGAATCAGACTAGCTACAACATAGTCTCTGTGCCCGAGGCTGTGGCTATAATTCACTCTGGCCTAACTAGCCCATTAAGCTGAGAGATGTCCAAGTTGCCTCTCATATAGAGGGTAAGCACCATTATATCATTGTATATGAATGTTTAACTCCTGTTACTTGAGCAGATGTATTCAGTTGTAGTCATGAGGCCCAGTAAAGAACAGTGTTGTGCAAATTCGCCTGGTGAGGATACTCACCTGAGGTCTGGCCCAGTTTCAAGAACTGGCGACCAGTGCAGTTGCAGGGCCCTGTCTTCCAAATGGTCCCGCATTTGTAGTTCAACGCTTTGCATTTGTGTTTTTTTTTTTTAATTTTTATTTTACTTTACAATACTGCATTGGTTTTGCCATGCATTGACATGAATCTGCCACGGGGGTACATGAGTTCCCAATCCTGAACCCCCCTCCCACCTCTCTCCCCATATCATCTCTCTGGGTCATCCCAGTGCACCAGCCTCAAGCATCCTGTATCCTGTATTGAACCTAGACTGGCGATTTGTTTCTTACATGATAGTATACGTTTCAATGCCATTCTCCCAAATCATCCCACCCTCTCTCTCTCCCACAGAGTCCAAAAGTCTGTTCTATACATCTGTGTCTCTTTTACTGTCTCACATACAGGGTTATCATTACCATCTTTCTAAATTCCATATATATGTGCTAATATACTGTATTGGTGTTTTTCTTTCTGGCTTACTTCACTCTGTATAATCGGCTCCAGTTTCATCCACCTCATTAGAATGGATTCAAATGTATTTTTTTTGCATTTGTGTTTTATAACTCATGTTCAATGAGACAATGGAGCATGTGAGCGCTGGTAACCTGGAACCTCGAGTCACTGCAGCTTCACCTCTCAGTACCATGCAGGGGTGGATTCTTGATCTCCCTCTCCCCTGTCCCCTGGTGCCTTGGCTAGCTCTCTCTCCCCTTTCCCCAGCTGCCCAATGACCACTGCCACCGCCAACCCTTGGCACACTGGCATATGCCCCCTCCTCACTGCCAACAGCTACTGTTGTCATCCTCCTCCAGCATAGGCATGCAGAGACTTGAAGCTGGGTGCCCAGACTCTATGCCATTTGAGGAAGGGGCATGGCCACATGGCATCTCACATGGTCAGAAATGCATCCTAGCACATTTGGAGGGGGAGTAATAGGGGCAAACCTCTTGCCTCCCTTCATTCCAGGAACTGAACATATCCTGACATGCAAGGTGAAATCCCCTGGGAGTCACCATTGGCTATTGATTGCTTCAGTGGACCAGTGGGAAGGGAAGATGGCCTGAGAGCACCAGCACAGGGCTGGTGGGAGAGGGGACCTGGCAACTGAGAGCTGCATTTGTGAGTGCCTGTTCTGTGCCCCTGGGCACCTGTGAGTGCCTGCGCTCACCCAGTGGCTATGCCCCACACATGAGGGAGCCCAACTTTAAACAGTAAATTCACAACACCATGAAAGGTTGTGAGAGACCACAGAAAAAAAGCAAAACTGTTTTATTTTAGTATCTTCCATGACAATTTTTCCTAGCTTGAACAAGGGGACCTGCATTTTCATTTTGCAACAAGCCCTGCAAATTATGTAGCCAGCTCCTCCTGGAGCAATCACTTTTAAAACATAAAGGTCACCAAGCCATGGAAATTCTGAAACAGAATTTCTCGAATTTAATTATGCATAAGGATATTCTGGAGATCTGCATTTTCTCCCATCCCATGCAGCAAATATTCTGATGAAATCTTAGTGGGCTCCCAAAGCTGCATTTTATAAATCTCCCAGATGCAATTGGTCCACCAAGCACACTAGGAGAAATACTGGGTGCTTAGAAGCCTCACCACTAACTAATCTTAACTAACTGCATATCTAAACCTCTGTTTGCTCGTCTGTATGGATGTGCCACTCCACAAAGTGTTGTGAGTATTAAATGTACATGAAACACTTAGCACAATGATTTGTCCATAGTGAGCAATACAGATTCAAGATGGTGGGTGAACTGGTGTTTATTATGTTGTGTGAGTTTTCCTATTTTTTTTTAATTTTTCAACATGAAAACGACAGCTAGAATGAGAGAGAAACCTGTGTTTGGAAAAGAGGGTCAGAGGCTTGCAGTGAGTCAGCCCCATAGGTCTCCATGTGGGAGGCTAGTGCTTTAGTGTCTAGGATTAGCCAGGGTTCAGTAAATAGAATTCAGGACAAAAAGAATTGTCACTAGAATATGCCCCCAAGGACCTTCTCAGACTCACACCAGAAAGGAGTGACCACCCCCTTTTCCTATTTTGTTATGAATGGCTTATGCCTGAGGCTGTATGTGCTTCAGTAAAAGGGCAGCAGCGCCCACAAAGGGTTTACCAAATGTTGAGTGTGCCCTCTAGTGTTCACACTTCCCAGCTTTCTTCCTGAAGAGGTGGACCAAGGCCCTTGCATACACAGGAAGTGAAAATTCTCCAAGTTGATCTAGACATTGAGGTAGTAAAAATATCCATAGTCCACTCTGGTTATATGATGAATGTATAGATGAAAGAATGGATTTGCCTCTTATCTAATCACAGCCAGGCTCAAGATAGTGCTCAAACATCTCTGTCCCCAAATCAAACATAGCTTAGTAGATCCTTTAGGACAGGGCAGCTTACAGATCCAGTGAGGGGAGGTGGAGATGGTAGGGGGGAGGCCGGAAGTAGTGCACAAGTTTGGCTGTTGCTCCCTGCCTGAATGGGCATAGCACAGCCATTAAGTCTCATTTCATATCATTCTTGTTGAGAAAGGGCTTGAAAAGATCTCCTGGAAAAGTCAGTAGTTTTTCTTTCAAATGCTATATGGCAAGCAGATTTCCTCGTGCATGGACAGGAGACTCAGTAATCACTTGATCTCCAGGAGTCAAGTCAGTGCGTTTCTGAATATACCAGCCATATCCCCAAGAAGCAATTTATGCTATCAGAGAACCTAACTTGCCTAGAAAAGAAATCCAAGGACCCCACATCATACAAAGAAGCTATTTCCTCCTAGTTGCCTCATCTAGCACTCCCCCTAGCTATCACTGCTCATTCTCTTCAAGACAGTTTCAGAAATGGCTTTTTTGACTGTGCTCCAGGAACACTAAGACATCTTCAAAACTGACACTTGCCAGAACCACTCCACTTCAGCCAGCACCTAGAAGCCAACTTTTTGCTCACTCCTCTAAACAGCACACGTGTTTTTTGTTGTTGTTGTTATTGTTGTAGATCAAATATATTATGTAGTAAAATTCATCATTTTGTTTCCACAGGTCCTTTTGCATGGTGAAATTGCTGCATTCTGTGGAGGTTCCATCGTTAATGAAAAATGGGTTGTAACTGCAGCCCACTGCATCAAGCCTGGTGTTAAAATTACTGTTGTTGCAGGTAAATAAACAAGGGATAGTAATTGTTTGCAACAGCCTAGATCTTCTATATGACTGCTATATCATTTGGGTATTGGTTTAGTTGCTAAGTCATGTCCAACTCTTGCGACCCATGGACTGTAGCCTGCCAGGCTCCTCTGTCCACGGAATTTCCCAGGCAAGAATACTAGAGTGGGTTGCCATTTTCTTCTCTAGGGGATCTTCCTGACCCAGGGATTGAACCCCCATCTCCGGCATTGCAGGCAGATTCTTTACCGACTAAGCCACTAGGGAAGCCCATATCATATTTTACTAGAGTCTATTAAGATCATTGCTAAATAAGTGGAACTAGTGGTAGAGAGGCCATCTTTTCAAAATCCAACTTATTCCATCCTAATTTTTTATTATTGTTTTTTGGCCACACGACACAGCATGTGGGATCTTAGTTCCCCAGTTCAGTTCATTTCAGTCACTCAGTCATGTCCGACTCTTTGCGACCCCATGAATCACAGCACGCTAGGTCTCCCTGTCGATCACCAACTCCCGGAGTTCACTCAAACTCATGTCCATCAAGTCGGTGATGCCATCCAGCCATCTCATCCTCTGCCATCCCCTTCTCCTCCCACCTCCAATCCCTCCCAGCATCAGGGTCTTTTCCACTCTTCACCTGAGGTGGCCAAAGTACTGGAGTTGCAGCTTCAGCACCAGTCCTTCCAGTGAACACCCAGGACTGATCTCCTTTAGAATGGACTGGTTGGATCTCCTTGCAGTCCAAGGGACTCTCAAGAGTCTTCTCTAACACCACATATGCAGATGACACCACTCTTATGGAAGAAAGTGAAGAGGAACTAAAAGCCTCTGATGAAAGTGAAAGAGGAGAGTGAAAAAGTTGGCTTAAAGCTCAACATTCAGAAAACTAAGATCATGGCATCTGGTCCCATCACTTCATGGGAAATAGATGAGGAAACAGTGTCAGACTTTATTTTGGGGGGCTCCAAAATCACTGCAGATGGTAATTGCAGCCATAAAATTAAAAGACGCTTACTCCTTGGACGGAAAGTTATGACCAGCCTAGATAGTTCCCCAACCAGGCATCAAACTTGAGCCCCCTGTGTTGGAAGGTGGACTCTTGACCACTGGACCACCAGGGAAATCCCTCTGCATCATTCTTTTGGCAGACCTTTATTAGCATTCATCTCAGTGCAAATATACTTATCTATTGATGTGTTCATTTCCCCACCAGACTGAGCCTTTGCAAAAGCCATGTCATATCACTGATGCTTGTATCCTTACCCCTGGCACAAGCTGTAACCTGCCCTCAATTGACATTTGAATGAATGACCAAATGAATGTATTATCTGTACTCAAAAAAGTGGTCAAAATCCTTGAAATTGGGAATGAGTTTGAGCAAGCTCCAGGAGTTGGTGATGGACAGGAAAGCCTGATGTGCTGCAGTCCATGGGGTCACAAACAGTCGGACATGACTGAGTGACTGAACTGAACTGAGGATAATTCATAACAAGTCAATTCATTATCACCTGTGAACAGGATGAGACTCGTAAACAGCATGGGTGAACAGATCCATCTATCTGATGGTCCTGAATGACTTTTTGCTCTGAAAAGTATGCATTGGCCCTCAACTAAGTTTTACCAAAATCGTAACAATACAAGAATAAAATATTTGACACTTGATTGGCAGGTAATTCAATGGTGCCAAGTGGACACTTGGAGAATCTGCTTCTTTATGTGAAAGGTGCTATGTGACTGAAGAGAAATTTATTTTCAGTGGTTGAATATAAGCTGCCAACTAAGGATAGGGGCTTCCCTGGTGGCTCAGTCAGTAAAGACTCCACCTGCAATGCAAGAGACCGCCTGTAGTGCAGGAGACTGGGGTTCGATCCCTGGGTCAGGAAGATCCCCTGGAGAAGGAAATGGCAACCCATTACAGTATTCTTGCCTGGGAAGTCCCATGTACAGAGGAGCCTGGTGGTCTCTAGCCCATGGGGTCACAAGAGTCAGACACAACTGAGCGACTAAACCACCACAAGGAAGTGATGCTAGATGGACACTTGGAAAACATGTTTCTTTGTGGGAGAGACTGTGGCTCAAAAAGACATTTCTTTTCTATAGGTGAACATAACACTGAGAAGCCAGAACCTACAGAGCAAAAGCGAAATGTGATCCGTGCTATTCCTTACCACGGTTACAATGCATCTATTAATAAGTACAGCCACGACATTGCCCTCCTGGAGCTGGATGAACCCTTAGAGCTAAATAGCTATGTAACCCCTATTTGCATTGCTGACAGGGAATACACGAACATCTTCCTCAAATTTGGTTACGGTTATGTGAGTGGCTGGGGCAAAGTCTTCAACAGAGGGAGGTCAGCCTCAATTCTTCAGTACCTGAAAGTTCCACTTGTTGACCGAGCCACGTGTCTTCGATCCACAAAGTTCACCATCTACAATCACATGTTCTGTGCCGGCTACCATGAGGGAGGTAAAGATTCATGCCAAGGAGACAGTGGGGGACCCCATGTTACCGAAGTGGAAGGTACCAGTTTCTTAACTGGAATTATTAGCTGGGGTGAAGAGTGTGCAATGAAAGGAAAATATGGCATATATACCAAGGTGTCCCGGTATGTCAACTGGATTAAGGAAAAAACAAAGCTCACATAAAGAAAAATGCATTTCCAAGGCTGACATATTTGGAATTGAACATGGACAAGGCCCTTTACTAACTAATCATTTTCCCATCTCTTTAGATTTGAGTGTATACCTTCTATGAATATTCCTTTTTCTCTTTTTGGGGAGAAGTCTAGCTAGACTTCATATTTTACTAGAATAAGTAGATAAGAAAATGTAATCACTAGAGAAACATACTGTGGTGGGAAATTGTGGTCATGCCTTCAGGTCCAGCCCTTGACCAAATTGTGAAATTGAGTTCTTCATCCTGCCCATCAGGCGTTGTAGTTCTCCACTGGAGCAACTCACTGCTTCTCTGTCCTTAGCAGCATTCCACATGCCAGATCTTTCTTACATCCCCGCACCAAGTTAAAATTTAGTGGATCTGTATCCAGGATATTTGGTCTAGTCCATCATAAGGCCAGCCCCACATTCATCCAGGAAGAACATAGAAGCAGCTGAGAGATTAAAAGTCATGGGAAACACTACTTCTTTTTCAATATCCTTATTTCTGCATCCTTTATCCTTTCCACCTCCTAATGCCCAAATCACCTTTTCTCTTTCTCTCCCCTTTTCCCTACATAGGCATTACAGGAGGGAAAGGAAGCATTGTACTGTTTTACTGCTGCTGCTGTGCACCTATCAAACCCAAACTTGCTCTCAGTTTGGTCTTGGGCCACCTTTTCATCACACAGAGATAAAGTTAGGTGCCTGATCTTGGAGGAAAAGTTCCTCTCAGACAGTCACATTATTAAAATAATATATAATGAAAGGAATGACCCATAAGAGTAGTTTCCTATGGACTTGTAATTGTGTTGTTATGGAGGTTTGACTAGACATGGTTCTGTGAAGGCAAACGGGCACGTCATTATAACCAAGAAAACTGACATATAGCCAGGTGAGTTGACAGCTTGCAAGTAGAGTGAATAGTGTATTCAAGAAAACTCATTGGTGTGTCTCCAGTGTTGTTCGTGGCTAAGGAAGAAATTGCTCAGACCAGAAAACATGAGCATCATGCCTCCTCGACTGGCATATTGCTACAGTGGAGAGGGCTGCACCAGGCTTACAGACATGTATCATTCCCATGAGCCAGTAAACTCCCTTTTGCCGGTTCCATGCTCACCAGACCACTTTTTTAAATTATAATTAGGCCTTCTATATTATATTCTCTAGAGGGTTATTGACCAACCAATATATCAATCAATCACATCAATATTGTGATCTATTAGACTATTTCCCTTTGTGAATTAAACTGATGTTCTGATTCACACCTTGGCTTTTCATTAATCTGGTTGATGTGAATAATTTACCCTGCATGTGATCACATGTGGAACTACTGACAATACCATGTTTTGGACAACTTTGACCCAACAAAGCTGCTGCTGCCCCTGCCCTCATGTTACCCCCATCCAGGCCTCACACTTGCTCATTTCTTTCAACTTACTTTCATTAATCCCTTTTTTCCTTGAGTTTTTCAAATACAAGTATCAATAAATGTAGTTTTCAATTCCTCAAAAAGTGTTTTTTGTTGAATCATTCAAAGAGAGGGCTCCCAAATACTACATTTGGCAGGATACTCAAAAGAATGCATCCAACTGCCATATGACACAGCAGAGATTTGATGCTCTGTCGTCATGCAGCTTTCATGGGAGACAGTGTGTGCTGTGTCCTGGTGAGGACAGTGGTCTGGATCCACACAGAACAGAATTGAGTCTAAATATTTGTGAATATGGCTTTGGATAAGTCACTCCGCATTTTAAAAAGAGATTTTAATTTACTTGGCTGTGCCAGGTCTTAGTTGCAGCATGTGAAGTCTTACTCCCTGACCAGGGATCAAACCCCGGTCTCCTGCATTGGGAGCACAGAGTCTTAGCCACTAGGCCACCAGGGAAGTCCTAATCACTCTACATTTTGTGCCTTGACTTCTGCATTATGTAATGATAGAGTTTGACAGGATGCTCTCCAAGGGCCCTTTTTGACCTTGTGATAGTCAGTGAGTTCACGTTCTTCCACTCTTATTCAACAAATATTCAGAGTGATTACTGTATGCCAAACTCCAATAGTGTTTATTACATTTGAGTTCACATTTGTATAGTTTGTGAGTTAACTAAAATAATGTATGTGAATTGCCTTGTTGTCGCCTACTATGCTACTACACAATAGTTGCTCAGTAAATGTTAGCTAAATCTGAATCCATGTTTATCCCACAATAGGAATTACTCTTGTATTGAGTTATCAGGAGAAGAGGCCAAACTTAAATAAAAACAATGCCTAGCATTGAGGTTTCATGAACAAACAAAAGAAATCAATTTGGCTATTGTTGGCTAAAGGCGAGAGGAGACACTGTGATTATCCACCTTAGGTTTGAGTAGGACACTGATTCATGTATGGAAACGCGTTACTTCACGTTTGAACGATGCAAGGTCTGTAGCCCCAGCACTCTGCGATTGGTAAAAGGGAGCCGGCCTTGTTGCCATGGTGACCCCCCTTTACAAAGAGAGCAATAGGGGCGTGGTCTTACACTTCCTGTGATTGGTCTTCCCTGCGGCAGAGGGAGGAGCTCCTGGGCCCACCAGTCTCGAGCCACAGTCTTTTAGCCCATGAGTTCAAAAATGACTGCATTCTTTAAGAGCCACCTGCGGCATGTTGCCACCAGTAAACATTTGGGACCTTTAAGCCCACCTAAGAGCTTCGGAGCCAGGCCCTCACTAGATTCTACCTAGAGCATTTATAGTCGCCATATAAGAATCATTAATGCTTTCAAAATCGCTGTAGCTGCTTAGTCTAAATGGGCTGAAACATGCTGCTGCAATATTGGAAGTGACAGGTTAAAATAGAACTCTTGCTGAGTGGAGAAAAGTGTGTTAATGTAGTGCAGTCATTTCAAATTGCTGTTTAAGTATGATTGTTTTGGGTTCTTTTGAATATTAGTTGCTAAATGGTGACAGGAACAAAATGTCCAATTTTCTCTGCCAAGGGAGAAAGGTTTTCTCCCCTACTTTCCTGAACTGTGACAGACCAGTTCACAAAATTGCTTAATTATAATTCTTAAACCACTTCTGAAAGCTGACAGACCAATCTAAGAAAGTCAGAGCTGCAAGGGCCCTTAGACACAATCCAAATCACTCTGTCCATTTAACAGATGAGGAAATTGAGGCCAAGATAAGGCCAGACCCAGGTCTCCCACTTCACATGTGGAAGTACAGTGCTTTCAATTAGAGCTTTGTCTGTGTTTTTAGGGTAGCGGGGGGCATTCTGCATTGGTGGAAATCCTTTCAGCAAACCTGGGACTGAACACTGCCTGAAATTCTTATTGCTACCGCCGCTAAGTCGCTTCAGTCGTGTCCGACTCTATGTGACCCCAGAGACGGCAGCCCACCAGGCTCCCCTGTCCCTGGGATTCTCCAGGCAAGAACACTGGAGTGGGTTGCCATTTCCTTCTCCAATGCATAAAACTGAAAAGTGAAAGTGAAGTTGCTCAGTCATGTCCGACTCTTTGCGACCCCCTGGACTGCAACCTACAAGGCTCCTCCATCCATGGGATTTTCAAGGCAAGAGTACTGGAGTGGGGGTGCCATTGAAATTCTCATTAATGATGCTCTAATTGACAAACAAGTGACCAAATCAACAAGACTGTCGGGTAGCAGGGAAGGCAGAGTGGCCGTCCAAAAACAAACTGGAACCAA
Organism: Ovis aries; assembly: GCF_016772045.2. NCBI lineage: Eukaryota > Metazoa > Chordata > Mammalia > Artiodactyla > Bovidae > Ovis > Ovis aries. The sequence goes on along the minus strand of NC_056080.1, from coordinate 95,841,725 downwards.
AGTCCTGGACTCAGAGCAGCACCTGTGGAGTGAACCTGCAGTGCTGGTGTCTGGCTTTTAGCCAAGCTGAGAGAACTGGGCCTACCAGGTGTGACATTTGACTTCCAGAGCAAGTTGATCACTGTTATCTGGCACACAGTCATCCCGGAAACATTTCAGCTCGATTGATTGCAACCCCGCGGGGCAAAACATAGGCAGCACATCAAGACAGCAGGCTACTGCAGAAGTTGTTTGAAAGTTGAAGGAAGGCTTCAAAAGCCAGCCGAACCTGGGGTGCTAACAATGCCATACAGTCCTGGGTGACAAGGGAAACAGACTTCAACAGCTGACAGGCAAAGCACTGTCTGAGCAAAGCACTCAGTGCTCCTTTTGAATATGAGGCTGATGCCATTTAGAAATCTCAGGATTAAAAAAAGAATGTTAGGGTCAGTGGATTAATACAAAATAAAAACTGGGGGTGGGGGGCTGGGGGAATTTCATGGTTAAAGCCACAAAAATCATGTTCTTGAAACTATGGAGACTGCCGAAGTTACAGCAGGCAAAAAACTTGGCCTGGGACCCCTGTCCTTTCCAACCAAGCCAGGTATCCAGATTACTCATTTTCTCAAAGAGTACTTTCAAGGCAGACTATTTCCACTGTGTCTGTGGGGTTATTTATGGCTTGTCTAGAGATTTCCAGTTAATTTCAGCCTCTAGTAGGGATAAGGTTATCCGAAGGGAAAAACAGCAGGCAGAAACTTTCTTAAAGAGGCAATGGCTTCTAGAACAGAGATGAGGACCTGTCACAGAAGGAGAATAATATTTTGAACTCCTGGCCAGATCATTTCACCCTGGTAGGAGACTGACCTCCTTTTTCCCCCCATCCTCACCCCTACCCTGTCCCAGGGAGTTACCTCTTGATTGGAGAAGGATGGAAATAGGCACAGGGATATTCCTGATTCCAAGGACTTCTTTTCAAAAGGTTGCTTCTTCACAATGTTAAATATGAGATCCTAATCTATAAAAACTTGCTGATGCTTCCAGCATGCTGTCGTAGATAGCTTCTGCAAATCAATAATCATGTAGTGGCTCAGGTGTTGACCTCATAAAGCTAAAAGGGTCCCAGGCTTTACACATGACATGCTTTAGTGAAGATCTGTATATAAAAATCTGTTTTCCTCTTGGAATATATGACAAAAATAAGCATGCATTTTCATGATATTAAAACTCAGCCAAATAAAGAATTAAGTAGCCAAATTAAGAATGCACCAGGTCTCTGAGAAACAGCGCATGCATGTGTGCTGTCACTTCAGTCATGTCCAACTCTGCAACCCTATGGACTATAGCCTGCCAGGCTCCTTTGTCCATGGGGACTCTCCAGGCAAGAATACTGGAGTGGGTTGCCATGCCCTCCTCCAGAGGATCTTCCTGACCCAGGGATCGAAGCCCCATCTCTTAAGTCTCCTGCATTGGCAGGCGATTTCTTGACCACTAGCGCCACCTGGGAAGCCCTGAGAAACTCAGTGCATGCTTGTTAAATGAATGAACCAATGGATAAATGAAATGGAAGGAAAACAATCTATTACTGACCACATCAGAGCAAAACACAGTCATCTAAGGTAAGAATGAGAAATTCACTCTGAACACAGGGAATATGCCATAGAAAAAGAGACAGATATATAGAATGCCTACATTCATGTCCTTCCAAGGATTATGAGAGGAGTTATCATTACTTTCTAGGAAATGTAAAACAGATTAGCCTTAAGACCATGGTTATAGTCTTGAGCTCCTTGAGCACATGTGTCAATGTTTCCCAGGGGTAGATACTTCAGAGTGGAATTGCTAAGCTATACAGTATTTACTTCAACTTTGTTTGGTATTAGCAAATTGTTCATCAAAGGGTTGTACCAATTTATGTGCCAGTATCATCATGTAAGAGTTCTTGTTTCACATCCTTTCCAACACTTGGTATTTTGAAGAACACAAGCAGATTTTAAAGCTACAAATTCTCATATGTAAAATGGCTGTTTTGCATTGAATTCAGGTATTTTGAAACTAGCTCTAAATGTATAAGTATAGCTTTGTATCTTCCCCAAGGTCAGTAAAGAGACCACTTTACTTTCTAATATTAGATTCCAAAACATCCACTAGGATTTTTCCATTTTAAGTCATTTTTGTTATGGTTGAGAAGTTAAAGTTCACTTATTTTATTTGTTCTTGTAGCTTGCCATGTAAAAGAGCACATTCACTATCAAACTGAGATTAAAAAATATATTCACTAAGATAATTCTCAGCACATCACGTTCTTTTCATGCTTCAGATCTTTCTGACTTTCACTCTACCCTGGTCCTCTGTTCTATTATGATGTTTTAATTTATTCTCCAGCCTGGGTTTTGTTTGTTTGGTTATATTGGGAGTAACTAAGTTAGTGAGTCTATCTCATGAATACTTAGACGAAACGTATCTTTGGAACAGTTTACATTTTATTTGCTTTGGGCTTAAGGAAAGTTTCATTTACCTTTTTCACAAAGTCCAGCTTCATGGGCTGTTCTCAATACACATTATTAGTCCTATTTTGTATACACTTGCTTCAGAATTTAATGGTGAATTCGCATATGCGAAATGAGGTGATCAACGATTATAAGGTAGCTTCTCATCAAGTACAAGGGAAAACTTTTTAAATTTTTAATTAATTTTTACTGGAGTATACTTGCCTTACAATGTTGTTAGTAAGCAAAGTGAATCAGTTATACAGATACATATATACCCTCTTTTTAAGATTCTATTCCCATATAGCTCATATAGGCCATTAAAGAGTACTGAGTAGAGTTCCTCGTGCTATACAGCAGGTTCTTATTAGTTACCTATTTTACACATAATTTGTGTCTGTGTGTGTGTGTGTGTGTGTATATATATATATATATATATATATATATATATATATATATGTCAATCTCTATCTTCCAGTTTATCCCATTCTCCTCTTTCACCCCTGGTAACCCTAAGTTTGTTCTCTACATCTGTGACTCTATTAAGGGAAAACTTTAGACTTGAGTTATGTCTTGAGCTTTAACATAGAAAATACATTTTGAACTAAAGAGACATTTTTTTTAAAAAAAGCCAGTTGTCACTTCTATTAATTTCCTTTTGAATGATATAAAGGGTTTAGTTTTGTCTGTAACATTGGTTGGTTGGTTTGCTTGCTGTCCTTGAGCAGACCCCATAAGACCAACTACAAACTGATCATCCCAAATCAACAAAGGGGAAGTGTACTGAAATGTAATAAAAATGACTTATTTTGACAGTTAATTGCTTGAGACTTGATTCACTGAGCACTCTGGAGTCTACTGCTCCTAAGGGAAGACCATTCCTGTGTTCTAATACCTACTAATAACAAGCATTTTTCTCAGAGAAAGTCTGTTAAGTGAAACTGGATTGATTTCTGACTAAACCTCAAACAAAATCACTGACCTAATTTCTCTTCAAGTGGAGCATTTCCCATACTGTCTTATACTTTCAAAAATATACTCTGAAATTTTCTCTCTTCTTAAGAGAATACCATAGCCTAGAAGTTGGGAAGTCTTTTATAACAACTACATACTGTATATTGTGAGATTCATATGTAACTGTGGAAATGTCAACAATAATATTGGGTTGGCTATAAAGTTCATTCAAGTTTTTCCATAAGTTCTTACAGAAATATTTGAACAAACTTCCTGGTCAGCCCAATATTTATTCCTCAGCCAATGCATAAATAAAAACTTGAATACACATTTTAATTTTCAGGGAGTTCTTGAAGATGAATTAAATGTGTGATTAAGCAGTTCACTGCTGGTGCTTCCTCAAAAAAGCTAAAAATAAATTTAAAGTCCGAAAGAAATAGCTGAATCTGTGATGGGATAGTCATTAAAACAACTAAAACAACCCAACCACACCAATGTGATAGGTTTTGATTCTCTTTCTATATTAAGGCATAAGTTCTAACTCCCAAATGGGCTGTGGAAAAGATTAAGTCTAGCAAACCCAGCTAAGAGCTCTTTGCAAAATCAACAGTTCAGAAAACAACTGTGGGTATCTAGATGCTTTCCAGTTTTCCTTGGGCTTCATCAAATGGAAGCAGATTTTTTTTCAGTGTGTGGAAATACCCTCTCACAACTATGGCTATCTAACCCCTGAAACCTCATGTACTGCCATCCTACAGATTTGGGTAAAGAAACTTTTTGAGCAAAATATTTTACCCTAGTTCTGGTCAGATGTCTCTGTGTCTCTGTCTCTCTCAGAGAAGCAAGGCTACAAGTAAACATGTTTTTACAACTTTCCTAGCACTATGTATTAAACTGTCTCTCATTTCCCGACATGCAATGCTACATCCATCAATACAGCAAATTACATATATATAAGACTCTGTTTCTGGGTTTTCTTTGTTCTATGGTATTTTATCTATCATTGAGCTCATTTTCTTTGTTTTATTTATTACAACTTCATGACAAAAGTGAAGGTAAGCAAGTAACTCAAAACAATTATGGTGTCTTTAGTGTATCACTAATAAATGAAAGGAAAGGAGTTTTCTATTTTCTGACAAATCATACCAATGTTTTCTTAGGTCACTCCCTCCAGGCAATAGAAATTAAAAATAAATAAATAAACAAATGGGACCTATCAAACTTACCAGCTTTTGTGAAGCAAAGAAAACCATAAACAAAATGATGACAACCTATAGAATGAGGGAAGATATTTGCAAATGATGCAACAGACAAGGGCTTAATTTCCAGCATATACAAACAGCTCACACAACTCAACAATAACAACAACAACAACAAAAACTCAATTCAAAAATGGGCAGAAGACCCAAATAGACATTTCTCCAAAGAGGAAATAGATGGCCAACAGGCACATAAAAAGATGCTCAACATCACTAATTATTAGACAAATGCAAATCAAAACTACAATGAGGTACAATCAGTCAGAAGGGCAATCATTGAAAGTCTACAAATAACAAATGCTGGGGAGGGTGTGGAGAAAAAGAAACCCTCCTATACTGTAGGTGGGAACATAAGTTGGCACAGCCACTGTGAAAAACAGTATGGAGGTTCCTCAGAAAACTAAAAATAGGCTAGCATATGACCCAGAAATCCCACTCCTGGGCACATGTCAGGACAAAACCATAATTTGAAAACATACATGCATCTCTATGTTCATAGCAGCACTATTCACAATAGCCAAGATGTGGAAACAACCTAAATGTCTATCAACAGATGACTGGATAAAGAAGATGTAGTACATATAGGCAATGGAATATTACTTAGCAATTAAAAAGAGTGAAATAATGCCATTTGCAGCAACATGGATGCAACTAGAGATTATCACACTAAGTGAAGTCAGAAAGAGAAAGACAAATGCCACGTGACATCACTTGTATGTTGAATCTAAAATATGACACAAATGAACCTATCTATGAAACAGAAACAGAATAATGGATTAGAGAAGAGACTGGGGGTTGCCAAGCAGGGAAGGACTTAGGGGAGGGATGGAGTACAAGGTTGGGGCTAGCAGATGTAAGCTTTTATATATAGAATGGATAAACAAGGTTCTGCTGTATAGCACAGAGAACTGTATTCAATATCTTAAGATAAACCATAATGGAAAAGAATATATATGTGTGTGTATATAACTGAATTACTTTGTTGTACAGCAGTAATTAACACAATATTGTAAGTCAACTATACTTCTATTTAAAAAAAAAAGAAAGGAAAAGTTTTTTCAATGATACTAAACCAAAAAATATATACGAGTGAGTTTAAGGTTGGATATATTTAATGTGGAATTAATGCAAGTACATTTACATTTTTAGTACATTTATAATGTAATTAAAATTCGAAGACTTAAAGGGAAATTGCTGCTATGTTTCATAGTAACACACATTTGTAAGTCCAATAAAATCAATACAGTGCAGTTACATATACAAATACATGTACAAATATAGCATTCATTGTCAGTGATTAAAACATTAAAAGAGTATACTGTATGTTTGAATCTATAGAACTCAGTATTTTCTTAAATGATTAAAATTCTTAGTTTAATACCATGAAAATTAAATGTTTTGTGCAGAGGGGCACCATTATTCGAAGGTTTTAACTCCTAGCTCTATCTTCTGGCCACAGGATCAGCAAACAAAATAAGTGTATTTAAATATTTTGTTGTTGTTTCAGGAGCATTAATCAAGTGAAATATCAAACATATGGACAGTTTCATGAGTTAGTTATAAATCAGCCATCACAATTTCTAGCAATTGGACATTAGAAGATTTATAATTTACAGGTGCCTTTGAATAAAATACAATTGGTTTGTCATATAAATGGTTACATCAAATGATACCATTGAAATAAACTATGATTTGACATAATATACAAAACTACTTTAAAAGATAAATAATTTGTGTATTATATAGTTGTTTTTTGTAAAACCAGTCATCAAAAACCATGCACCTAATATGCCAACTTGATAGTAAAACTCACGATCCATGATTCAAAAGGCAGCAATTTCAAACCACTGACTTCAGTGGCCCATAATACAAAATACTCCAAGCCTAAGTTCAACACTACATGCAACAACTGAGCCTGTGCTTTAAAACAAGAGATCTTACTGTTTACATATTTAAAAGAAGGACATCCATATATATACATATATTATTAAAGAAAGGGCACACAAAGAAATACAATATAACTTATGAAACCCTGCACTAGAATAGATTTTTCTAGAAAATTCAAAAGCAAGTAAAGACACTGAAAAGCAGAGCTTTGTTACAGGAACACCTCTTGTGCAAATACTAATATTTAACTTAAAGCTGTGATGTATCTAAATTTCAATGCATAAAATGTAAACTTCCGCATCCTAACTGCAGGATTTTTAGCTTTGGGCCTTTCAAAGACAGCTCTGACAACCCTAAATACCAGTCTAAGTGCAAAAGAGGTCCTTCAGAACATATCCCTTTGGTATAGTAAAGTCACAAAGATAACAAAATTAAATAATAAAATAAACTATCAATTACCAAAGGGGTTTAAAATCTCTGATTATCTCTCATCTCTCTTTGGATTTTTGTTTTGTTTTGTTACTGAAGAGTTACCCCCCAAATTTTTGCCTGTAAATGTTCAGAATAATTGATAATATGGTTTTCAGATGGAATCTGAATGCATGCCGTGAAAAACCCTACTTGGAAACAAAATAACACTGCACTTTTCACCTGAGGGGATGGAGGGTGTGAAGATGGCTTCTTGCAAGAATGACACAAACTGTGAATGACGAAGTCCACCTCAGTCCTGAGGAAATTCTGTGAATGTCATTGGCAGCATAGGATCATCTGACTCTTGTACTGTTTATCTGTAACATTGAACTAGAGCTATAATCTAGTTCACACCTCCAAAGGAAACCTTATTTTTTAAAGTCTATTCATTCTCCTTTAATTCAAGGGGAACTTAGTTTCCTTGTTACTCAGAGCAGCATCTACAAAATAATGAAGAATGATGTTAATACTCCAGTGACTTTTAAAGCCAAAAATGTTGTCCATGCTACAACTTCTAACACTAAATGTGAGGATTCGAAAGGTCCATCCTAATTTCAAAGGTGATATCTTTTGAATGTTTATTTTAATATGAAAGTTGTTATTCTGTTACATAGTGGCTTATAAAAAGCATCTACTTTACAAACAGCATAACTTCACTAGAAGCAAAATAAATACAATTCACATCACATACAACCACATTTCACAAATATTGTATGAATTATGCTGTGTACATACAGATGAAACATGCTAAGCACATAATTCACAGAAATACCTTTACATTCCATTTGCCAGAATATATATTCAAATAAAATAATATATATTTTGAAACCTAAGTGCTGTTGACAGTTGCATATGTGGTCAATTTTCATTTCCTAATCCATTAACTGACACACAATACAATCTATTTTTATAGGCCACGCTATACTATTTTGTCCTATGCAATGTAATATGAGGATAAATCTCAATCAGAACCACATGATATTATAGCATTCAACCAAAATCTACCAATAAGTATTAATTTTTGTTAATTCGGCCTGTCATAAATACATGTTACTTGAAAGAAATGTATATTTTTAAAACACCTAAAGTCAGAACTTGCTAGAGAACAGGGACCTATGGAACCATGTCACCTTATCTAGTAGCATGTCACACTAAGAGAGTAATACATGCTTTAAATGCTGATGATATACCAATCCATTACACGTAACTCTCCCAACGACATTGCAAGAAAGAAAAGGATAGTGAAAAGTATATTGATGGTAGAAAGTAGAAAATACAAATGGAAAGAATAGTGTGATTTTTTTCCCCAAATAAAGTGTACGTACATCAACAAATGTATGGTAAGCCCTTTATTGCCTGAAAAATAAGCACAGGCTTGAAGTAGATTTGTTTTGTCATGTACTTTTCAAAGAATGGTAATATGCCCTAAATCTACTGTGATTAGTTACAGTAATGGAATCATTTCAAATTAAAACTAATCAAATATGTAATTTTACATGTCCTGCATTACAGTTAGCTAAAATTGAATGTAATTAACTTTGTCTTGAATTAAGTATGAGGACATCTGGCTCTATATTTAAATGATGATGATAAAAGTTATGGAAAATCTACAGAGTGTTCCTAATGTTGAATAGAAATGCTAATATTATATGGAAGTTAGATGAATGCATTTGGTGTTTTCAATTTTGAATTTTGGAGACCTGAGTACAAGAAAGGCCATTATTTTCTAGTATATACACTGCACTTTTACTTCATAGCTTTATTGGCTTTTAAAATATGCTTTGTTAAAAATGATTTATATATGTTAATTTACACAGTTCTTTGAGCATGTATTTTAAGTAACTCATGTGTTTCTTTTCTCTCTCTCATTACTGACTTAAATAAGCATAAAGCAATTGACAGAAAGATGGTTTTATTTATTTTCTTTCTTTTTTTTTTTTTTTTTTTTAGGTATTCATGTAGTCCTCAAAACAACCCTATGGGGTAGATACTATTGTTGTTGTTGTTAAGTCGCTAAATTGTGTCTGACTCTTTTGTGACCCCATGGACTGTAGCCCAACAGGCTCTTCTGTCCATGGGATTTCCCAGGCAAGAATATTGGAGTGGGTTGCCATTTCCTTCTCCAAGGTTTTTATTTATTTTCGAACTTAACTCTTTAATGTGTAAGATGGAATCAGTTAATTTGGGGGGGGGGAATATGATTCATTACAACTATTTGGCTTTTGAAAGTGTTCAAAATGTCACTATCTCGAATTTTACCTTCTTTCAATACATACACATTTTTAAAAGGGTAAAGTGCTCAATTCAGCACATGCAATGTTTCTTTGTCTGATACTGTTCCTTTATTGTTAGCACTGTATCTGCCCTGTATAATACAAGAAAGAAATGGTTAACTGCTCACAGGCATGAAGATACTATCTTGTGCTTAGAAGCTTTATGTTTCTAGCTTTTGTTTAGGTCTATGATGCCCACTCAAATTAATTTTTGTGTGTGGAGTGAGGTATAGGGATGGAGCTTCATTTTTTCATGTGGATACCCTGCACCATTTGCTAAAACAACCTTCCTTTCCCCATTCAGCTGACACTTTGATTAAACACTGCATGTGTGCTCAGTTCCTCAGTTGTGTCCAACTCTTTTGTGACCCCATGGACTGGAGCCTGCCAGGCTCCTCTGTCCATGGGATTTTCCAGGCAATAATACTGGAGTGGGTTGCCATACCCTTCTCCAGGGGATCTTCCCTACCCAGGGATCAAACCTGTGTTTTCTCCATTGGCAGGCAGATTCTTTACCACTGCAACATGTGGGAAGCCCATTAATCAGTTATATATTAACATGTGTGGGACTATTTCTGAACTCCATTTTCTGATACATAAGCCAATACCCACCAGAGAAGGCAATGGCAACCCACTCCAGTAATCTTGCCTGGAAAATCCCATGGATGGAGGAGCCTGGTAGGCTGCAGTCCATGGGGTCGTGAACAGTCAGACACGACTGAGCGACTTCACTTTCACTTTTCACTTTCATGCATTGGAGAAGGAAATGGCAACCCACTCCAGTGTTCTTGCCTGGAGAATCCCAGGGACAGGGGAGCTTGGTGGGCTGCCATCCAGAGGGTCACACAGAGTTGGACACAACTGAAGCGACTTTCAGAGAAGGCAATGGCACCCCACTCCAGTCCTCTTGCCTGGAAAATCCCATGGACGGAGGAGCCTGGTAGGCTGCAGTCGATGGGGTCGCTGAGAGTTGGACACGACTCAGTGACTTCACTTTCACTTTTCACTTTCATGCTTTGGAGAAAGAAATGGCAACCCACTCCAGTGCTCTTGCCTAGAGAACCCCAAGGACGGCAGAGCCTGGTGGGCTGCTGTCTATGGTGTTGCACAGAGTTGGACATGACTGAAGCGACTTAGCAGCAGAAGCAACTTAGCAGCAGCAGCAAGCCAATACCCACTGTATTCACTACCGTAGCCTTTTGGTAGGTCTTGAAATCAGATATGTAAATCCTCAAGATTTTTGAGATTCTTCTGTTCTAGGTTTTTTGTGTTTTTTTTTTTTTTTGGCCATCCATTTTATAATAAACCTGTCTTATTTTTTTATTCAAATGAGCTTGCTAAAATTTTGATTGAATTATCTATCATTTTTTTTTATTTTTTTTTTATTTTTTATTTATTTATTTTTTTATTTTTTTTAGTTTTTTATTTTTTAAATTTTAAAAACTTTAATTCTTACATGCATTCCCAAACATGAACCCCCCTCCCACCTCCCTCCCCATAACATCCTTGAATTATCTATCAATTTGGGGACAATGAATTTCTTAACAATAAAATTTCCAATCTTCCAACATGGTATATCTCTCCTTCTAGTAGGTCATCTTAAATATATCCCAGCAATTATCTGTTCCTCTGAGTATAGAAGCCTTGGACATTTGTTAGATTTATTCCTGTTTATTTTATGCTTTATATTACTAATGGTATTTTTGTTTCTTTTTTTCAATTCTTTGTTACTAGGATATAAAATTACAATTTACCTTTATATAATGGTTTTGTATACCATTGCCTTATAAAATTCACTTATTACTTCTAGTAGAGTCATTTTGTGTATAGATTTCCAGTGGTTTTTGGACATAACAAGATCTGTTAAGCATGAGAACATTGTCTCTTTTCTTTTGTTTCTTATCTCTTTAGCTTGAATTATGGCACTGACTAACACTTCCAATATAAGGTTAAATAGAAATGGTAAGAATGAATATCCTTGGCTTATTCCCAATCTTAAGGGGAAAAGCTTCTAATATTTTATCATTAAGTATGAGGTTAACTTTGGTTTTTCACAAGCACACATTTTTCCCTTTATTCCTATCATAGTCAGAGTTGTTATCATGAATGTGTATGGAGTTTTGTCAAGTGCTTTTCTGTATCTACTGAAATGATTACATAATTTCCCCCTTTATTATGTTAATGTGCCAAATTATACTGACTTTTTAAGTGTGTAATACAAGTACTTAAACCTATACAATTCCCTACATTTCCCTCCTCTTGAGCTGCATCCCCGAATTTTGATATGTCACATTTCATTTTCATTCAATTTTAAATGATTATAATTACTGTTATTTCCTCTTTGTCCCATGTGTTGTTTACATGTGTATTATTTAATATCCAAATATTTAGGGATTATCTATTTCTAACATAGTATCTTTTGAGACTGTATGATTCTGATCTTCTGAAATTTATTGAGATTTCTTTTGTGATCTTATGTTATGATCTATCTTGGTGAATGTTCCATGTATACTTAAAAATAATGGCATATTCTGCAGTTGTTGGGTATAGATTTTGAATAAATGCCAATTGGGTCAGGTTGTTGGTCTAGCAACTTCTTCTGATTACTAATTAAGCAATTCAATAATTATCTAAAAATTTTTGAAAGGTGGCCCAGATTTAGAGAACCAAAAACAAACAAAAAAATAAGAAGAGATTCCATTTTGGGGATTCCCATGTGACCCAATATTTATAGTGAATCCTATCACACTTAGGTTTTGTTTCATGCCATAAATGAAATTTGGAATCAAGTTACTCCTGGCCTGTTAGATTCATTTAAACACAATATCACCTAGAATTCAAATACAAGTCCAAAACTAGGAATTCAAAGAAATATGTACACATAATAATAATCTTGTTCACAAACAAGTCTGGGCTTTTTGTGCTGCCTTTGTATAAATAGCTCAGTATCAGGTGAAAATGTTATAAGAATATTGGTTTGTATACAGAAATTTCAAGTGCTAATGGTTGTTAACCAATGGTTTTTAACCATTAACTAATGGTTAATAGAAAGGAACATTCTCATTGCTTCATAGTATCTTCACACATTAAGTTGGGCACAGAATACACAAGTGCAGTAGAAACCTACCATAAGGAAAGAATATGCTCTTAGAACTGAGTAAAAACACACTGGTAAAGCATTCTTGGATAGTAAGGCTGGATCCTTAAAAGTATATCATCAATATTTAGTTCTGAAGGATCTCTTACGAGGCAGCACTATATATGAACTTTCCTTTCAAACCTATCAATTTTGTAGGGAAAAGTTTGACATGTTTAAAACATCTCTATTCATTAATTTAAAACTATTAAAAGAAAAAAATTATTAACAAGTCAACTTGCAGCTTATTTCAAAGTGCAGAGAGGTTCTTATCCTATGCCAATTACACTTGGTGGAGCTGTAACATTTTTAGGCTTTAAACAAATAGCATACAATCCAGTTCATATTATACCTGTACCTTTGGCATTCCGAAACCTATAGTCACCGATTAAAATCTGCAAACTGTTCCCTGGAATCAGACCTTCTTTTCTTCTGTTTAGATTTTTCACCAACCTAAATAATAAGTGAATTAGTAGCCAATAATGGTAGTAGAAGGTAATAAAATTGACATATACAATGCATTGAAGCTCAAATTTTCACAAAACTATTGCATGTAATCAAAAAACTTCATGACACTATGCTTGAGTCCTTTGAGTAATCTACATAGGACTTAGATTACTAACAAAAAAGGCTATTACATTATTGATCCATCATTAATTCACTCTCATGTGTACACTCTTCCACCTTTAGGGTCAGAGTACACAGTTAATGTAGCATTTCAGTTAAAGTTATTGATACAATGAAGGCAAAATTATTTTATATAAAATTTCCATAAGCTTTATGGAAGTTTCATTCAGTCCTCTCCCAAACAATATTTCCTTCCTGTTTTGGGTTCTCTGTAATTAAACAGTATATTTGGCAGAAGCATCTTTGCAATGAATGCTATATAAAGTCAGATGCATGAGGACAGAATGATAAGACTAAAAAGTCAGTATTTGAACTAATAAAGCAAAGTGCAGCTATGTTGTAGAATAGTGAACATGGTCCCTGGCACATAGTGGGCATTTAAACATGTGATGAATGAATGAATGACTTGACCTAATGTAATGTGATTTGTAGCCCAATATATCAGCTGAAACATCTGAGTCAAAGGTAAACCACAAAAGAGCATGCAGACTCAAAGCATTTCATTCTTTCAAAGCATTCTTCACTCACCAAAGGTTAACATTCCTTTCAGTGAGCTATATAGGCATGGCTGAAGCAATGAAATTGAAACACTGATAAGAAATGTGATATTTCTGCTTCTTGAGACTGTATAACAAAGATACAAGTAAAGCAGAACATCTGATTAGATAGCTCTGTGCCCCAGGGGGGAGGTTAACATAGCCATGGAGAATGCACCTACCATCGACCCTCAGCATCCTCATGGAGAAGCTGAATGACATCTCCATTTCTAATCAGGAGGTCTTCTGAGCCTCTCTTTCTGCAATCTGCTAGGGCTTTATATTTGCCTGGAGACTGTAAGGTTGTTTGAAAAATGACATTACAAATTTGAATGCAAAGCTACTTGTATAACTGCATGTTCTGTGACATAAAGACTTTGCTCTTTTCCTCAATGGCAAATGTGGTTAGCTGCAGCAGCTTTTTAGGAACAAACAAACATTGAACAGTTTGTGATGGCAAAAAAAAAAAAAAAAAAAAAACCAGCAGAACATGTGTTTATTTAACCTGAAGAATTCATCTTTATTTGTGAGAACAGAATTACAGTGTGAACGACACAGAAAATAACAGAGCCCGACTGATTAAAGTTACATGAATAATAAACATAAATCCAGAAAAAAGCATGAAAATAATATTTAAATACTGTTATTTGTAAATTACTCTCATAAAAAACAATTATCTTGGCACATAAAAAAGGCAATGGCCCTGAACAAAGATTTACAGATGTCCCCAAAAGGATTTCTGTGCTTCATATCATTTTGCACAGGTAAAAATCATGGGCGCAAAAGCTTAGTCCAATAAAAGCATATTAAACCATAATGCTGTGCTTTACTTGGCCTTAATCATTTTGCAGCTAGAATTTTAACTTGATTCATTAATAAGCTAAATAATCCAAGGCACACAGATTGAATTTGGTTACAACGTAGACAGAGAAGAAATAATAATCAAGTCCAAATGTATTCTGAGATGTGAGTTTTTCCAGCACAGTATCTTAGACATTGGATATATGATTTTATAGAAAAAGAGTACCATAATTAAAAATGCCTTTTTAATATAAAAGGAAAGTTGTCTATATATGGCAGAAACCATTCACAATAATGTAATTACCCTCCAATTAAATATAAGATACAATTTAAAAAGGTTTAAAAAAAAAAGGAAAGAAAGAATTATGTGGTATCGAGCCTTTGCACATCCAAAAGAATTAACCTGAAAGTATTATCCACATCACTTGGGTTGAATGTCTTTTGAGCAGTATTTTTATCATATGGGTTGAGAAGCAGGCAGGAAAGAGCTCCTTGCCATTCAAGAGAGTAGCTTCATTAAAACAGGACAGCCATCTCTGACTCAGGCTTCTCCAAGGGAAGCAGCACCCATTATTTCTTGGTTTTGACTTAATAAAGTGAGGCTAAAAGATAGCTCATTCCTACTTACTTTTCTGTTTAGTTTGGGGGTTATTTTATTGAGGGGTGTGGAATGCACCATATTATCTTTGTATCTATTTTCCTTAGTAGCACAAGTCAGGGAATTCATGGGAGAAAGGAGAAGAGCTATTGGGTTTTCCTCCATTCCCACCCCCTAAGATGAAAGCATTCTTTAATTTTGCATATTTGCTTTATTTTCTGACATGATAGCTGGAAAAATGCTTAGTGAAAGCTTTCTCAGTTCTTGACCATCCCTTCGTAGAGCATCATTTACAGCAAGCATTGAAACCCCACCCAGCTTCCCCTGACTTGTTGCTCAATGAACAATGACCCCTCCTGTCCTCAGATAATGTTACTTCGGGAAATGAAAGTTCTTTTCAGTGATTCTCAAGGTTGGGGGGTTCCCAGGGCCTGCAAGAGTAAAAGTTCTATTATTTGCCTTTTTCATTCTCATCCTCTCACAAGTCTACTAAGGCATTTTCAAGAGGTCACCAAATGTGTGATAGCACAACAGACTGAATGTAAATGCCAGTACGAGAATCCAGCTGTCTTTTCTGAAGTCAGATGTTAAATAGATTTGCAAAAAAAAATTTTTTTGGTTGCACCATGCAGCTTGAGGGACCTTAGTTCCCTAACCAAGGATCAAACCTGTGCCGCTGCAGTGGAAGCACAAAGTCCTAGCCCCTGGACCATCAGGTAAGTCCTTTATGTCTTCATTTTCTTTGGTTGCAAAAATATTTCACATGCCCCCCTTCTCACTACATTTTTTTTGTTTGAAAAATGCAAATTCACTAAAAAGTTTGAGCACTACTGGCCTAGACAACGAACTCTGGACAAATCTCTTACCAGCCCTGGGCCTCGATCTCCTCCTCTGTCAGTTGGAGGGAATAAACCCTGCCCTTTTTCTCACTAAGACTATGAATATTCAGTGTGAAATCATTTTGTCAACTGTAAACGACCATACAAATATGAATTATGGTCATTATATTATTGATGAAAAAAATATTCTGTTGCTTTTTTAAAGAACGCATTCCAGCATCAATGCTATGGAGCTTTGAGACCAGAACTGCCCAACTGAATGTATTCCTCTGTTAATCACTAAGGAACAGTCCACTACAAAAACAATATTTCCACCCTCCACACTGGTGACTTCAGAAAACTGGAGATTTATCCTAAATAGTCCTAACTCCTTGGGATAAGCCACTAGGAGCCTAATAACACCAAAAACTAATTCTTCTAGAAAACATTTACTTTTACCCTAAAGCAGCCTTTATTTTTATGGGGTGTTCCCCTGCTCGGATATGCTAAGATTCATAGCATTAGCATGTTTTTTGACAGCCTACTAAAATATATTCCCCAGATGAAATTAAATAGTTTTTAAATGTGTCATATTTATTTCCTATATCTAATCTGGAATCTATTCTAAATATACCTGAACTTCCTGTTGTGCTCTGATTTTATCTCACATGCCCAGATTGAAAATAAAATAAAACTGAAGATAAAATTGGTCATGATATAAGACTTGGAATGATTGACTATCTCATTAACTTCAGTAGGGGCTCAATGTATGGCTCAAACAAGTTCTTACAGAGAGAAGTGCTTACTGAATGTTCACAGTAAGACTTATTTCAAGTTTTTTGGCCTTGGAACACCTCTAATAACCTTAAGGATACTGACAAAAGACTGCCCCTATGTGCCTAATCTATTTCATCAATAAAACTGCTTGAAGAGTTTTTATTTATTTATCTTAATATGTCATTACTAACCATTAGAGGTCTTTCTTCTTCATGGCCATCATAAGAGGAGTAGAAATAGTTACTGGACCATTTCTCAGGTTCATCAGAGACTTTTGCAGGTGATGACATCTCAGTCCAAACTGTAAGAAAATCACGCAGGATGGCAGTTACTGGTACATCACAAGGAGAGAAGTACAATGAACTGTAATAATCAAGGCTATACACTTCAATGGTCCAAGAATAATATCTTTTGTAATAAAACCTCCAATTGGGTTATACTAGTTTAGAATTTCTGATATTTCAGAAATATCTACACTTCTTTAACTTTTTAAGATGGTTTCATGTTGGAGTTGGTACTAGTTATTATACTCCTTATAGAGAAAAGTCATCTCTTTCAAAAATTCTTTCTATAGCATTCTTCCTGGTCCCATTTTTATAACACTTATAACATTCTACCTGGTAATATGGTTATTTTGGACTTATCTCTTTTATTATGCGAGGACCATGTGTTACACACTGTGTGTCTCATAAGAACCTGCCTGTAAGAGATGCTTAATTATTAAAATAATTAACAGCATGCATTGAACTCATATGAATGAAGCACTTGGATGGGGTGAAGAAGTAACAGAATGTCATCTTGGCCACACTAAACTATGAATGTAACCTTGAGCAAGCCATGTCAACTTTCTCTGACTTGGTTTCCTCATCTGTCAAATGAAAGCAGTGATACTAGTCTCTCTCCTGACGGTTCAGGGGGCCACAGTATAGATGACCTGAGGGAAGTGACCTGTAAATGGAGCTGAAGCTGAGCAAGGTTGTTGTTCCTGTTTCTCCTCAGCTAGCAGAGAAGTCTTCCAGATTGAAGACCATCATGTTTAAGCACTGAGAATCAGGCACTCTGTTGGCCATTTCTTCAGAGAAGTCTATTCTGTTGATCCCGGAGTTGTTAATGTGACCCTCTTGGATGTCTCTGAAGCACCGTTTGCTTCCCTGCTATCACACTGTCAAGTTGGATTTTCATTGCTTGTTGCATTATCTTTCTACAGTCCTAGCTTTATTGGAATGGCAGCTGAGTGTATCTCAATTAGACTGTATGCTCAGAGTACTGTAAGATTTCTGGCAATCAGGCTGTTATGTTCGTTGAAGTAAACAAATTGTTTTAAAACTCTTTAAATGACCAAATTTGCAAAAGAAAAGAAAATATTCCATTTGTAAATAACTCTTCTCTATTCACTAACCTATAGTGAGTCATGAGTGCATCCCTTGATGCAGTATATGTGTTCTATTCACCTCTGTATCCTGTGTAGGAGGGGCTTCCAAACTTAAGCAGGTGCCAGAAAGAATCACATGGAGAATTTGTGACATCACAGCTGGCTGGGTCTCACTCCTAGAGTTTCTGATTCAGAAGGTCCAGGATGGAGCCAAAGTACCTGCCTTCCTGACAAGTTTCCAGGTGATGCTGATGCTACTAGTCCACGGACCACACTGGTCCACAGACCATACACAGACCGCTCGGCAGTGCCCACCAGAGAATCTTGCATATATATACAAGACAGAAGAGCTTTCTAAAAATGGGTTAACTCTGTTTTAGTCAGTATAAAGTGAATAGATGGAAAGATTTCTCAAAATAACAATGAGAGAAAACAATTTGCACAACCATGAATCCTCCCTTCGGATAACCATTACACATACCTGTATTTGCTTCTGCCTGAATTGATGTGATGGACTCACCGACCTTCACCATAGTGCTGATATGTTCCAACTCAGGTTCCTCAGCGCCTATAAAAGCTCCCTGTTGCCCTCTGAAATAGTAAATATGTAAAAAGTGAGCTTTCTTACAGTCTAAGAGTAATAAGAAATTTAAAATGTTATTTCTTCCATTGATACCATGTGATAAGAACATAATCTAGGGGCTTCCCTAGTGGCTCAGTGGTAACGAATCCATCTGCCAATGCAGGAGACTTGGGTTTGATCCCTGGTCTGGGAAGATCCCACATGTCTCAGACCAACTAAGCCTGTGCACCACAACTACTGAACTTGTTGTGCTTCACAGCCTGGGAGACCATGTGCTGCAACTACTGAAGTCTGCATGCCCTAGAGCCCGTACTCCACAACAAGAGAAGCCACCACAATGAGAAACCTGTGCACCGCAACTAGAGAGTAGCCCTTACTCGCTGCAGCTAGAGAAAAGCCTGCATAGCAACAGAGACCCAGCAGAGTCAAAAATAAATAAATTGTAAAAAAAAAAAAAAAAGAATATAATCTAAGAATCCATTCAAGCAGAGCTGACTTTCCCCTGTATTTAAGTCTGTGTGATAATAGCTCATAATACACAGAAGCTTAAATCCTAGGATCCAACCCAGCATGGAAAAAAATGATTCCCTTCTGAACCCAAGGCAGGTATATTACATAAAATTCCTGTTGTATATTATATTGTATACCCAAAATTTGCTAGGAGGTATATCCTAAATATTCTCACTACAGACACAGGAAAGGATAACTATGTAAGGTGATGGATATGTTAATCAGTTTGACTGTGGTGATTATTTCACTATATATATATATATATATATATATATTTATACATACACACATACACACACACATATACATATATATATTGGAGAAGGAAATGGCAACCCACTCCAGTGTTCTTGCCTGGAGAATCCCAGGGACAGGGAGCCTGGTGGGCTGCCATCTATGGAGTCGGACAGAGTAGGACACAGCTGCAGTGACTTAGCAGCAGCAGCATACATAAATATACACACACACACACACACACACACACATATATATATATAAATAAAATCATAGGCTTCCCAGGTGGCACTAGTGGAAAAGAATCCACATGCCAAAGGGGAAGACCCAGGAGACACAGGTTTAATCCATTGGCTGGGAAGATGCCCTGGAGGAGGAAATGGCAACCCACTCCAGTACTCTTGCCTAGAGAATTCAATGGACAGAGAAGCCTGGTGGGCTATAGTCCATGGGGTTGCAAAGAGTTGGACACAACTGAGCATGCATGCAATCAACACAATATCAAATCATCAAATTGTATTCTTTAAATGTATACAATTTTAATTGTCAACCATAACTGCGTAAGTTGGAAAAATATAAAGAACAACAAAAAATCACTATTGTTCTATGAACTTTTAACTTTAATGAATTAGGTATATATATATGTACACACACATACATTATATGTATATATATATATATATATACACACTTGTATATAAAGTATACATATACTTGTATACATATACATATACACTTGTATATATATACAAGTATACAGATACTTGTATACATATACTTATATGTATATATATATACTTGTATATATGTATATATGTGTATATATACATGTATATATGTATATATGTATATATGTGTATATATACATGTATATATGTATATATATACACTTGTATATATATATATATACTTATGTATATATATATACAAGTATACATATACTTGTATATGTATACTTGTATATATATATACATATATACATATATATACACTTGTATATATATACTTGTATATATGTGTATATATATACTTGTATATATATGTGTATATATACTTGTATATATATGTGTATATATACTTGTATATATATGTATACATATATATGTACATATATATACATATACATATATAAGGTATATATGAATGATGATTAAAACTTTAATCTGATTAATACTGTTGAGGTGAATCAGCTACTATTGAGTCAGTACTGTCTGATATCTAAAGACTTCCAGACTATATGACAAAATATTGAGTACTGTGAACCCTGGAAAATAAAGACTTCCACTGTGATTTTAAAAAGGTTCTCTTAAATGCAAATCAAAACCACAATGAGGTACCATTTCATGCCAGTCAGAATGGCTGCTATCCAAAAGTCTACAAACAATAAATGCAGGAGAGGGTGTGGAGAAAAGGGAGCCCTCTTACGCTGTTGCTGGGAATGCAAACTAGTACAGCCACTATGGAGAACAGTGTGGAGATTCCTTAAAAAACTGGAACTAGAACTGACATGATCCAGCAATCCCACTTCTGGGCATACACACCAAGGAAACCAGAATTGAAAGAGACGCGTGTACCCCAATGTTCATCACAGCACTGTTTATAATAGCCAGGATATGGAAGCAACCTAGATGTCCATCAGCAGACAAATGGATAAGAAAGCTGTGGTACGTATACACAATGGAATATTACTCAGCCATTAAAAAGAATAACACATTTGAATCAGTTCTAATGAGGTGGATGAAACTGGAGCCTACTATATAGAGTGAAGTAAGCCAGAAAGAAAAATACCAATACAGTATACTAATGCATATATATGGAATTTAGAAAGGTGGTAATGATAACTCTATATGTGAGACAGCAAAAGAAACACAGATGTATAGAACAGTCTTCTGGACTCTGTGGGAGAAGGCGAGGGTGGGATGATCTGAAAGAATAGCATTGAAACATGTATATCATCATATGTGAAACAGATCTCCAGTTCAGGTTCGATGCATGAGACAGGGTGCTCAGGGCTGGTGCACCTTTAACATCAGAGAAACAGTGGGATAACTATTAAGGACTATCAGGCTCCATGACCAAGGACAGAACTTAGAAAATGATGTGTTTATAGAATTTGATGAGATATTGCTAGAAGGGTAGGTAATTTTTGTCTGATAGTTTAATTACATTGTTTCATGTTACACACAGAAAACAGAAGATTGCAAGAGTGATATTTCTTAAAGAAGAATCACTTACTCGTCATTCTGCTGAGAAGAAAGATGAGTCTTCTCTGTTAACTGATTATGCTGTTCCCGTTTCTTAACTGTGAAATAAAACAAAGCTTACATTTAGAAGCCATTCTTCTTACTTCCTTGAGGACCAATAACCTTCACATGTGCGTATACACACACCTCAATCCCATTCTAGTTCACCTTCACAGACTTGAAACAGCCAGAGGGAAGGCCAGTTTGAAACAGCCAGATTGAAGGCCAGTCTGAATTCGGAATATAGAAAAGGATCAAACCATGCTGTATTTTATTCAAGACATTCAAGTTTATAACTAGCACCCCTCTTAGGCCAACATTACTAGGCACTGATTACTGAGTTCCCACACAGAGCTGCCTCATGGGAAGGACTTAGAATTAACACACTCAGATTGCTTTATCACTGCAAAACTGCTTCCCAGGCATTCGAGCTCATCTTTTACTGCAAAATTCATTTTCTGAAATAATTCAAACAACTCCCTGAATCTTGATCTCCTACTAATGAGTTTAATTATAAATAGTAGAAAGTAAATATTCCTTGTAAAAATTATCACAAGTCTGAGACACTGAACTGTTCTTATACTTCCCGTTCTAGAGAATGCATGCTTGAATTTACCTGTCAAAAGTTCCTGTTGCTTCAACAAAATATTTCTGATTTCTTTTAACCACATCATCTTCATATCTATATTCGAAGCCTAAAGATTTAAAAAGTGAGGGAGGAGAAGACATGTTTTCTTTTTAAAAGGATGCTTTATAATAAAACAAAGGTCATTATTATATTAAACATAATCTATATCCTGAACTATCATATTCTTACCCTAACATTTTGATTCTTAAACTTCCAAGAAGCAAATAAACAGCCATCGGATTAGATGAAATAACAGTCAAGACTAATTTGAAACTGCCCTTCAATAATAATGCTTAGTGAAAAGTGAAAGTCACAGCCGTATCTGAATCCTTACAACCCCATGGACTATACAGTCCATGGAATTCTCCAGGCAGGAATACTGGAGTGGGTAGCCATTCCCTTCTCCAGGGGATCTTCCCAACCCAGGGATTGAATCCAGGTCTCCCGCATTGCAGGTGGATTCTTTACCAGCTGAGCTATCAGGGAAGCCCAATGCTTAGAGAAATGTGAAATATAAATCTCACTTATTCTTTTTTTTGTGCAGCAGGGTTTTTAAAATATATAAATGTTTTCATGTTTAATTTTAGTAAAACAAAACAAACATTGTTTCTGAAAAGACAATCTATTGCACAGAATTCCCTGGTGGACTATTGGGTTAGGACTCGGTGCTTTCACTGCTAAGGTCCTGGGTTTGATCTCTGGTTCAGAAACTAAGATTTGACATACCACGCTGTAGTGCAGCCAAAAAAATTAAAGACAATCGCTTGCATAGTTATCTTCATAACTGATGACAGCATGAAAGTTTCCTTAAATATCCTCCCATTACTTACAAGGTAAGTTTGTTAATAGATAAGAAAAATCTTACATCTTAATCAAGCCAAGAGCATATATTTTTATGAATTATCTGTATAGTGTCACCCTGCTTATTTAACTTATATGCAGAGTACATCATGAGAAACTCTGGGCTGAAAGAAGCACAAACTGGAATCCAGATTGCCAGGAGAAATGTCAATAACCTCAGATATGCAGATAACACCACCCTTATGGCAGAGAGTGAAGAGGAACTAAAAAGCCTCTTGATGAAAGTGAAAGAGGAGAGTGGAAAAAGTTGGCTTAAAGCTCAACATTTGGAAAACTAAGATCATGGCATCTGGTCCCATCACTTCATGGGAAATAGATGGGAAACAGTGGAAACAGTGTCAGACTTTATTTTGGGGGGGGGCTCCAAAATCACTGCAGATAGTGATTGCAGCCATGAAATTAAAAGACGCTTACTCCTTGGAAGGAAAGTTATGACCAACCTAGATAGCATATTCAAAAGCAGAGATATTACTTTGCCAGCAAAGGTCCG
Organism: Ovis aries; assembly: GCF_016772045.2. Lineage (NCBI taxonomy): Eukaryota > Metazoa > Chordata > Mammalia > Artiodactyla > Bovidae > Ovis > Ovis aries. Next base: position 95,818,199 of record NC_056080.1, on the reverse strand, counting down.
TCTAGTCAAGGCTATGGTTTTTCCTGTGGTCATGTATGGATGTGAGAGTCGGACTTTGAAGAAAACTGAGCATGGAAGAATTGATGCTTTTGAACTGTGTTGTTGGAGAAGACTCTTGAGAGTCCCTTGGACTGCAAGGAGATCCAACCAGTCCATCCTAAAGGAGATCGATCCTGGGTGTTCATTGGAAGGACTGATGCTAAAGCTGAAACTCCAATACTTTGACCACCTCATGCGAAGAGCTGACTCATTGGAAAAGACTCTGATGCTGGGAGGGATTGGGGGCAGGAGGAGAAGGGGACGACAGAGGATGAGATGGCTGGATGGCATCACCGACTTGATGGACATGAGTTGAGTGAACTCTGGGAGTTGGTGATAGACAGGGAAGCCTGGCGTGCTGCAATTCATGGGGTCACAAAGAGTCGGACACGACTAAGTGACTGAACTGAACTGAACTGACTGAAGACAGAGTTAAAACAAAGAAAAAACACCAAGCATTATCAACAGGTAACAAGTCATGATATAAATACTTTTTGAAATGGCTCTTAAAATGTTCTAATTTCTCTCCTCTTCCCTGAAACAGGTTGAACATTATAGCATGCGTGGCCAGGGCTTTAACCACATTCTTTAGAAACAGCAACCTGATCTGAACCATCATATCACCTTGTCTCATAATCAGGTCCTCTCTGAATGCTGAGCACCAGAGGAACTCAGCACTGTTATCAATCTGTAACTCTAGAAATTTGATGGAGACAGAAAAGCACCAGCCAAGCTCTTGGCTTCCAGCTCTTATTCATAAGTCTCCTGATGTAGCAGTGAAAACTTGAAGCCATATAAAGCATCACAGACACATCTCAAGTTAAGAAAACTTTGGCCAACAGAAGTAACTTAAGTGTGCATCAACAGATCAATGGATTTAAAAGGCAGTATATATATATATACACACACACACATAATGGAATACTACTCAGTCATAAAGAGGAACGAAATTTTGCCATTCTCAACAATAGGATGGACTTGGAGTTGGTGATAGGCAGGGATGCCTGGCATGCTGCAATTGGAGGGTATTATATTAAGTGAAATAAGTCAGAGAAAGACAAATATGATTGCTATCATGTATATGATATCACTTGTATATGGAATCCAAAAAATAAAACAAACTAGTGAATATAACAAAAAAGAAGCAGATTCACAGATACAGAGAACAAACTAGTGGTTACCAGTTGGGAGAAGAAAGTGTAGAGGGGCAATGTGGGGGTAGGGAATTAAGGGCTACAAACTATTAGGCATAAAATAAACTACAAAGATTTATTGAATCACTTGGGGACTATATCCAATATTTTATAATAACTATAAATAGAAAATAATCTTTAAAAATTATGAATCACTATATTGTATACCTATAACATATAATATTGTACACCAACTATACTTAAATAAAAGAATCAAAGAAAATTTGCTAACTGATAACATGTTTAACTATATCACAAAGAATAATTATCAAATAATATTTAGGTGACCTACAGGAAAGGACTGAGAATTTCTGTAAGGTAACCAAAATTATTTTTGTTTGCAAATTCAGACTTTTGTATCTTAAGGCAGGTAGAGTTTCTAGAACAATTCTTAAATGACCAACCTGGACAATATAAACTTCTTCCTTTCCAGCATTCCAGATTTCAAACTTGCGGTTGTCTCCTTTTACGTATTCAGTGATTCCAAGTTCATCCATCTACAATATATGTCATGATTTTTATGAGCATTTTATTCTGAAAATGAAATTACATTAAACCTACTCCCATCATACCCATCATATTCTAAACAAAACAGAATTTCTCATTTGTGCAAAATATACTTTTACATTCAAAGAATATGATGAATATAATCACAGACCTGAGTATTTGTATGTTTTCACTGAACTATGCACTTTTAGTACAGACTACACGCTCCATTCCAGGGACTGAAACAAATGTTATAAGTTTGAACATACAAGTAGTCCATCTAAGATTGAATTCTGTTATAAATTAACAGTATACTATAAAAACAAATTTTGTCAAACACAGAAGTAAAAGTAGTTAAATATCAGTGAACAAAGTCATCCAAAACTAATTTAAATGCTTTATTTTTAATAATCATAGGCCAGATAAGTTAATCTCATAAATTATTACTTATGTCTATAGAAGTCCTACGTGTTATAGACATCCAATTTACAGGTCAGGCAGGAACCAATCAGCTACACAAAAATCCCCTCTATTTTCACCAATCTCTCAGCCTCTCTGGAAAATAATCTGTCATGGGAGAGTGATGTCTTCTTGTAGCCAGTGAAACTTCGACATGCAATAGTCCTTCCTTACCATAGTTTTTCTTCTCTTTCACATGATTGTGCAAAGCACAAACTTTTCCATTTTCTTTTATCCTGTGCTGCTAGTAGCTTGGTTAATTCCATTTTGAGCAATTTCACTCCCTTGTACACATTCTCTTTTAGTCTCCTTCTGCCTTCTTTTCTTTCAATTCTTGCCTAATTATCTAAAGGAATATCTCACGCTCTGTTCCATTTACATGTGTCCCAAATGATCCTAATTAGAGCTGATAAGCATTAAGAGTAGTTCTTAGTGAGATCCCCATATCAAGAAAAAGAAAAGGGATTATACTTAGAAATGAAAAAGCCTGTGACATCTACCCTGAATGTACTCAGAAGTTACTTTCAGAATGTCCAAAAGTCATCTTTATATTCCTACTCAACCACTCTAACTAAACTACTTTTGTTTAAACATCAGGTTTTAAGATAAATAATAATCTCATATTCAAGCTCTATTTAAACTGATTTTGTTTCAATACATGGTTTTGTCCTAACAGCATGATAAGATGGAAAGCCCATGAGCTAGCTAAGTGTCTGGCTGCAAGTTGCCTAATCTTTCTGAACTTCTGTTGACTATAAAATAGGAAGAGTACCCATATCATAGAGTTGATAGAAGGATTATATAGCATGAATTAAAGGCTTAGATAACAAGATGAGTTTTTTAAAGTATGAGTTTGCTTTCTTAGCTTTTCCTTATTTGAATAGCAACAGTTTTGCTATTTTTCACTGCCTACATAGAGCACAGCATTACAGATTAAATAAATCTTTTGAGTTACTCTGGAAATCTAACAATTATCTCTATCAAACTATATTGTTCTTGCTGTTGTTGTTTAGTAGATAAGTTGTGTCCAACTCTTTTGTGACCCTATGGACTGTAGCATGCCAGGTTCCTCTGTCCATGGCATTTCCCAGGCAAGAATACTGGAATGGGCTGACATTTCCTTCTCCAATATTGTTCTTAGTTCTAAGCAATTCACTACAAATGATCCACTGTAATACAATCTATTTGTAATTCATGGATTGTACATATTTTCTCAAATAATAAAATATAAAGATTTTATTGAAAGGTTTTTAAGAATTGAGGCAGAGTTAAAGCTCTAACTATCAGTCATATGATATACTATGTAATAAATAATATATATATAAAACAAAAGAACAAAGCTGATTCTATAGTTATACCATAACTGTGATCTCTGCCTCATCTTTCACATTTTCATTGATGATTTCTGACAGCTGTGAATTTATTTTCTTTACTTCAAAGCATTTTATCTGAAGACATCTTGCTGCATCAAGTACTCAGGGCCCCAACTTTTGAACTAATTTTCTGTCTTCAGGGCAGTACAATGATGTCAACTACCTTGTTAAAGTCTCCCAGTGGGTCAAGAACTCTGGGATTTTAACCAATAACTACCTATTTTAAGACTTTTATATATGTATCTGGGATACATAATAGTTACCTCTTGAGTTAGTATTATTTAAAAATTTATCTTCATATTAACAAAACAAAAAATGCAGCAAGGCTGAACTGCCATGAGACAATTACAAACAAGGTATTGGGTATAAAACGGTAACATAACTGTATCTTGAAAACAGTTTCTGGGATCAAAAAAGAAAGAAAATGAGGAAATAGAACTTTTTTCCAGAAAACTGGAAATAGAACTGTCATACGACCCAGCAATCCCAGTGCTGGGCATACACACTGAGGAAACCAGAATTGAAAGAGACACGTGTACCCCAATGTTCATCGCAGCACTGTTTATAATAGCCAGGACATAGAAGCAACCTAGATGTCCATCAGCAGACGAATGGATAAGAAAGCTGTGCTACATATACACAATGGAGTATTACTCAGCCATTTAAAAGAATACATTTGAATCAGTCCTAATGAGGTGGATGAAACTGGAGCCTATTATATACAGAGTGAAGTAAGCCAGAAAGAAAAACACCAATACAGTATACTAACGCATATACATGGAATTTAGAAAGATGGTAATGATAACCCTGTATGTGAGACAGCAAAAGAGACACAGATGTGTAGAACAGTCTTTTGGACTCTGTGGGAGGGGGTAAGGGTGGGATGATTTGGGAGAATGGCATTGAAACATGTATAATATCATATGTGAAATGAATCGCCAGTCCAGGTTCGATACATGATACAGTATGCTCGGAGCTGGTGCACTGGGATGACCCAGAGGGATGGTACGGGGAGGGAGGTGGGAGGGGGGTTCAGAATGGGGAACACGTGTACACCCATGGCGGATTCATGTTGATGTATGGCAAAACCAATACAATAAAGTAACTAGCCTCTAATTAAAATAAATAAATTTATATTTTAAAAAACTAAATGAGCACAGAACATTAGTATGTATTTAAAAAGAACACACAAACTGAAGGATGTACATCAAATAAATTAGAATGGTTGCTACAGGGATAGAGAGGAGATTAAGTGCAGAGGATAGAGATAAAAAAGAATGAAGGAATGAAATAAACAAGCAAGAACAAGACCTGCCAGCATGGCACAGGGGTTATGATCATGGAGTTTGAGGCCATCTGCCTGGGTGTGAATCTATGCCCTTGGATGAATTATTCACTTCTCTGGAACTTGGCTTGCCTATCCTCAAATGGGGTTGATAATAATTCCTACTTCATATAAAGTTGCTATGTAGATTAAATGAATTAACAGTGATAACATTTAAACAGCTCCTAGCAAAATAGCATGATGCATATATTTGTTAAACTTAAAAACATAGATGAAAATAATAAATGCATGAACTGAGGAATCTGAAGAACTCGAATGTCTCCATTTGACTAACTGTGACTTTAGGGCCTTTCCTTTGCACAGGAGCTGTCAACTTAAAATATAGCACGCAGTCATCATATAGCTGTCAGGCCATGAAATTCCAGCTTGATATGATGAAGTCAAGGCAATAGTTCCTTGAAAGTGCTTCCACATTGATCCTCTACCAAGGAGAAGATTCTGAAACCAGGAATCCAAACTCTTAAGTAAACATACCGACTAGTCCTACCAGCAATTATTTAATTCCAGAATCTCATGTAAGCAAGAGGAAGTAAGCATAGTGAGGCTTATAAGAAATAGCTTAATTTCGATGTTTCTCTGTGAGCAACATCACCATTTTCCTGATAATACTGGTCTCAATCCTTGCAGGCATCAGTGACTAATGTCTTTTATTAAGGACACTAGGCATTACTGTGGAATCAAAGAAAAAACAGGCTGATTTTTTCCTTCCAATGTCAGGTATTATTTATTTTCTGTATCTAGTAAGTCAACAAGCCTGCCTGTTTACCTGCCATGGAAATGTTTCTTGCATCTATCCCACCCTCTGTTTCCATGGTAACCACTGTTGTTTGCATTCTCACGAATTGGTTACCACATACCAATCCATCCTCACTCTGATGTACTTTAGAAATACTAAACTACTTTGTTAGTGTGCCCAATTTGTGATAAATTAAAAGTAAAAAAAGAGAGGAAAAAAAAGTAAAAAAAGGAAAAATCAATACAAGCCAGAAATAGTCCATTAGGTAGTAACTAGGTCACTCTACAAATAAAAAGTGAATCAAATGGATTTGGGTCCAACTAGTCTATGAAGATAAAGTATGTTCCCTGGGAACAGATATACAGATAGCAGGAAACCTGAACCCTGTTTGATGTCAATTACAAACTCCTGATTCTCAACCAAAGTTTATTAGAGACATGAAAGACCCTTGGAGAGTTTAGGGGCTTGGAGATGGGTGGCTAATATCAAAAAGAGCAACAGGGCATTTGTTATAAAAACAGTGAGAGTTTTGAAGAGCCATTGCTGTGGGTTCAGCAGGGAAAGTAGACCATAGAAAAAGGTCAGAGACCTAACTGTGGTTAGGAATCCCAACAGGAACAGCATAGGGTTGTTGGCATCTGGGAAGAATCAAAAGCAGGACCTGCTTCTCAGGGGGCCTCCTGACACAAAGCCCTCATGCCTGCTCAGGACATATGGCCCATCCTCTTTATTACCACTACTGGATATCTCATCAATTCTCAACTTGCTAACAACCAAGAAACAACAGGCTCATAAGAAATAACCAAAATGATAGTGGCTGGGAAGTTGAGGGTAATAATTTTCTCCATTTTCCAAATTTTCTTTTCTTTTCTTTTTTTTGGTCATGCTGCACAGCATGCAGTATCTTCCTTGACCAGGGATCGAACCTATGCCCCTCCCAGTGGGAGCTCAGAGTCTTAACCACTGCACCATCATGGAAGTCCCCAAATTTTCTTTAACAAATGCTATATTGCTTTTACAATGTAGAGCTTGAAAGATAAAATTAATTAGGTGTGAAAAAAATCAAATTTGCCAATTATAGACTCCTGTGGATTGGAAGTTCCTCTTCTCAAATGTCAAAACCATCTGGGAATGTCACTGAATTGCCAGTAACTTCCTCACACAATACTCCTCTCATTTGAATACCAAACTAACTGTAGGACAGAATGGTGGTTTGGGTTATGGGAGAGAAGAAAGCAATTTCTAAGGATCAGACAGGACAGGTGTGGGCAAGATTCAGCAATAGGTGGCTTTGGAACACCCAGGAATAGAGGGGATGGAGGATGGATATGATGGGAATATGCTAGACATAAAAGTGATCTGGTAGTCCAGTGGTTAAGACTCTGTGCTTCCAGTGCAAGGGGGGCACAGATTCAATCCCTGGTTGGGGAACTAAGCTGAGTGGCGAGGCCAAGAAAAACAACAACAAAAAATGGTCATCCATTTTTTAATTACACTGATAAAAAAAAGGAAAAAACTCTTTCCTCTTTGACTCTCCTGTATGATAAAAAGTCCTTGCTACCAAGACCAAGAACTCCACCTGGTGTCATTGGTAAGACAGGGCAAATGGGGGAGCCTGGGTCTCTTCCTGTAATTTCAAACTGCACCAGACAGGACACTAGGGCGCCCCCTTGAGGAATGCCTGGGACTGAAGTGAGCGAGGAAGAGAAGACTACATTCTGTCTTTTCTGGCTCTCACTTCAGGCAGACAAGTTCTGCTTCACCTGACATCTCTATATGACTCCTACTTAAGTTTTCATGGGTGAGAGCTTGAGAAATGAGTAGAGAAGGGGGTCAAAGGGTACAAACTTCCAGTTGTAAATTAAATAAACCCCAGGGATGTAATGTATAGCATGGTAACTATGGTGACCATGATTAATAATACTGTACTTCATATTTGAAACTTGCTAAGAGAGTAGATCTTAAAAGTCATCACAAGAAAAAAATGTTTTTAACTGTGTGGTGATGGATGTTATTTGTGGCAATCATTTCACAATATGTACAAATACTGACTCATTACACTATATACCTGAAACAAATATGTTATAGGCTAATTATACTTCAGTTTAAAACAAAAGATTTTGTTTAGAAAAAAAATATACAAATGTGTGTGACTAAAGTATAAAACCCAGTCATCTGAACTAAAATAGTACACAAATATGAATACAATATATGCATACAGGAGAAACTATTACATTATACAATTCAAAAGGTCTTACTTTCAAACAGTGCTTAAAACTGTATGATGGGTATCGATCACCACCTTCTCCACTTTCAACACGCCTTTTACAAAATATGATGGCTTTTTCGTACAGGAAAAGGTGCCGCTGCATTGGTTTGAATCTAGCAAAATCCTTCATCTTTGTAGTACCTTTCTTGTGTCCAATCCAAACACTGAACGCACCCTGCATTATCATCTTACCCAGCTCATTTAAGTTTCCCTGGAACAGAAAACCTCAGCTCATTAGTACAGGGCAGAAGGGCATTCAGATCTCTGACAGCATCATTACAGTGTTTAGCTTGAGCTACTAAAACCCTGAAGCATAATTTATAGTTTTAAAAGTTTCAACCATCATAACTTTTCACATGAAAACATGCCATGTGTCAGCCAGTTACAAAATGACTGTGGGACTGAGAGATAGAAGAAATCTCCTTTTCCCCAGCTTCATGTCTCCATGCGGAGGTATTTCAGCTGGGCCAACTCTCCACATGGCTTCCTCAGTCCTGCTTGGTGAGTGAGCTCTTCTAGTCCAAGTTTTCCCACGGGGTGGAGCTAACTCCTAAAGATTTGATCTCTTTCTTCCATCTCTCTATCTTGGACCTGGGCAAAGAGCACTTCTGAGACCATATGTCTCCTTAGAATAGACCCAAACATCCCATCACGTGGGATCTCCCAAGGTCTGCACTTGGGGGTAGGCCTTGTTAGGGACAAGGGGAATATCATAAATCCATCTGGCTGCTGATCTGAAGCCAATTTTCCACTTAGCATCATAAGTAATAATGCTGACATTTAGATCCTTCATTTGTCTGCTTCTTACGTCTTATTTCTCAGTTGTTCCAGGAGAGGAAGAGATGTTAACATGTTTACCCTGTAAAACTGCAACAATCATGAAGATCTACTTACGATATAGCCATTTATTGCAGTCTGATGCATTAAGTCATTAACTGACTTCAGTAAATCCAGCATTGTGTCAAGCGCCTCCTTTAATTCTACAGATCCGACACAGTCTTTGCTATATTTTAATAGCTCCTGTAATTAGAAGTCAAGAGTTAAACTTAATATTAGGCAGATATTAATAGCTGGAGAAAATGAATATATTTTTCGCTAACATGCTTTCAAGGAGGAATCCAAAGATAATGGCACTTTTTTGAGTAATTTCTTTAACATGCTATTTGTCACATTAATATTATATTTAATAACAATGTCAAAACTGGGGAAGAAATGGAATAGTGACTAAACAGTAGAAAGTAAAGAACATTCAATACTTCTGGGGCTGGCAAACAATAGCTATTAGGATACACTAGAGATTCGTTTTTAAAACAATTACACATCTTTTTGGTCCTCCATGTAGAACAATTAATTTTATTCACCATGTTTACACCATAGAACATTGTGAAAAGATATTTTAAAACAATGTTATATTTATACCTAACATGACATTTTAGGAATCCTTTCACATTACTCAGGGATATGCTATCTTTATTTTTCACTGAGAAGGCTCATAGGAAATACAGTCTCAAAACTGTAAGAAGTATTGTTTAGTTCCACTTAACAACAGTAAACGTTCTGCAGTCAATCTTGTCCATATATCAGTGTAACTTGTATGGACACTTAAACAGCTAAAAGCATAGATTCTACTGCTATATCTAGCCCTCCCAGTCAGGGAGCCTACCTATTTCTAGTGCTTCCTTTTTAATGGTTTTGCTACATCTGACCCAAAAAAGTAAGTAAAGAAAGAAAGAAATGCTTCATGTAATTACCTTCAATAGTAACTGGTATTTAGTGATACGTTGCACTGGTTTCAGTAAATAGGAATCTAGACCAAGTCTGTGTTTTAATTTTCTTTGACATTCCTGTCATTAAAACAGAATTATTAATAAGTTTAAATTAAGACATTTGCCTATGAAAATGCCAAATGTTCACTGATTAGACCCAATACATGGATGTTTCTTACATCTCAAGGAAAATTTACCAGAAAGATCGTTGTCCTATATGGTATGGAAATTTTAAGAGGTAGTATATCTGGAAAAACTACAGTGAACATTATTTCAAGGATTGGAGAGACAAAAAATCCCCAAATTTCAAAGACAAAAAAAAATTATGTATAAATTCACAATCATGTGGAATGCTTAAAAAGTCAGAAAGCAATGAATGATCCTATGTTAACATGACCAGAAAGTTCTGTAGAGTATCCAAGAAAACTAACAAAAGGCTCAGTTCCACAGGACAAGACCCAGAAAAGAAATAGGTTACAGTGAATATAAATCAGACTGGGTATGAGAAGAGTTTCCTAAATGTCACAAGAAAAATATAGCCCTTATCAACTAGTGCTATATTTCATCTGATTACTGGCTTGCTGCCACTATAAATATAGAAGATATGACTTTGGGTCCTGGGAACATTGTAGAGTCCATATTTAGGGCAAAATGAAGCTATTTAGGATGAAATGTGCATATAGGAAGTGCAGAACACAAAGGGAATGGGAGAGGATATACCTACATAAGATTCAGGACCCTCCTCTATATATGGGTAAAATTCAAAACATCTAATTCAATTATCAATTTATGGTTAAAAATGGTGAACTGATACATGTATTTGGCTCCTCTTACTCATGAAATACAACTAACATGATGGAAACACTTTTACAAGGCAAAACCTAAAGTTAAAAGCTGAGAGAGGGGAAAACATCTACAAAATTTGGAAACTGGAAAAGGGCAAACCCAAGGAATAACTCAATTTATGTTCAAGAACATCTTTCCACCTCCTCCAAGAATGCCTTCCTCTTCCTCCTCTGAAAGTTGGAGATTAAGGTGGGGTTTTAAAAAAAGATGGTTGTATAAGAAGTAATTTTAAATGCTTGTTTAAGGGGCAGTCCTAAGATGGCAGAGGAATAGGACGGGGAGACCATTTTCTCCAACACAAATTCACCAAAAAAAAATTTGAACGCTGAGCAAATTCCACAAAACAACTTCTGAATGCTGGCAGAGGACATCAGGCACCCAGAAAGGCAGCCCATTGTCTTTGAAAGGAGGTAGGACAAAATATAAAAGATAAAAAGAGAGACAAAAGAGGTAGGGATGGAGATCCGTCCCAGGAAGGGAATCTTTATAAAAAGAGAAGTTTCCAAACACCAGGAAACACTCTCACTGGTGGGTCTATGGTGAGTCTTGGAATCTCAGAGGGCAACATAACTGGGAGGAAAGATAAATAAATAATCAAAACCCACAGATTATATGGCTAACAGCAACTCCCAGCACAGAAGCAGCCCAGACGCTCGCATCTGCCACTAGCAAGCAGGGGCTGGACAGGGAGGCACGGGCTGCACTGCTTAGGGTAAGGACTGGGCCTGAATGCCCTGAGGGCAATCTGAGGGAACTAATTTGAGATAGCAATCCACACTGTGGCATAGCTATCCCACGAAAAGCCCCAACCTAAGACACTGCCAGGCCCACTCACAGAACAAAGGACTGAGCACAGCTAGCCAGCTGTGGACCAGCCTATCCCCTGCCGGAGACAGGCAGATGAGGGCAGCCAGAGCTGGAAGGGGGCAATCGTGGCCTGGGAGAGGCATCCTCTACCAAACTGCAAGCAAGCTTTGTTGCTAACCAAGACTTCTTGGGATTCTGGACGATTGACATCCACCAGGAGGGTCGCAGCCAGAGATCAGCTCCCCAGAAGAGACACATGGCACACCTGAGAAGGCACACCCATTATACACCCAGAAAACTGAGTGGAGGGACAGGGAGGGCAATAAGATGCACCCTCCAACTGGGGGTGACTGCACTCGGCAAAAACCTGGTCACCTAAGCTGCTCGGACCTGGGAAGGGCACAGAACGCAGGCCCAACCGAGTCTGTACCTTTGTGGAGTACCCAAGAACCTGAACCTGAGCAGCTTAGACGTGGGAAGTGCATGCAACCCAGGGCCCATGTCAGACAGTTCCTGGCAGAGCAACCTAAAGCCTGAGAAGTGTAGACTGGGAAAGCCCACATGCTGTGAGTGGGGGCTAACCCAGTGCTGCTGAAACACTGTGAGCACTCCCCACACATTCCAGTGATATTTGTTTGCAGTGTTCCTCCCTCCTCACAGCACGACTGAACAAGTGAGCCTAAAAAAGTGACCACCACCGCCCCCTTGTGTCTGGGTGGAAATTAGACACTGAAAAGACCAGCAAACAGAAGAAGCTAAAATAAACAGGGAACCACTTTGGAAGTGACAGATGCAATAGATTAAAACCCTGTAGTTAGCAATGACTACATAAGGAGGGGTCTATACATCTTTAGAGTATAACCCAGATCAAGGAACTATCAGAAAATGTACTGATCCCACACTGTCCACAACACCACCAGAGAAAGTCCTAGATATATTTTTATTATTATAATTTTCTTGGGGCTGGTGCACTGGGATGACCCAGAGAGATGGTATGGGGAGGGAGGGGGGAGGGGTTTCAGGATTGGGAACACGTGTACACTCATGCCGGATTCATCTTTGATGTACGGCAAAACCAATACAATATTGTAAAGGAAAAAAAAAAAATTAAAAAAATTTTTTTTACTTTAACGTCTTCTATTACTCCTTTAATTTTCATTTTTATAACCAACTATTACTTTGCAAAAAAAGACCCTATTTTTAAAGCAAAGTGAAGTGAAGTCGCTCAGTCGTGTCAGACTTTTTTGTGACCCCAAGGACTGTAGCCTACCAAGCTCCTCAGTCCATGGAATTTTTCAGACAAACCCACTGGAATGGGTTGTGATTTCCTTCTCCAGGGGATGTTCCCAACCCAGGGATTGAACCCAGGTCTCCAGCACTGCAGGCAGACGCTTTACCGTCTGTGCCACCAGGGAAGCAAACTTCTTATATATATTTTAAAATGTTTGTGATTTTGTTTTTTGGTGTTTTTTTTTAATATTGTATTTTTGAGATTATAACCTCTACTCTGATTTTTAATCTTTCCTTTTTGGTATTTGTTATCATTTTTGTACCTTTAAGAACCCAGTCTTCAGTACCCATTTTTACTTGGGACTGAGATTACTGGCTTGATTGCTCTCTCCCCCTTTTAACTATCCTTTTTCTCAACCAGGTTGCCTCTAATTTCTCCTTCCCCTTTCTCTTCTCTACCTAACTCTGTGAATCTCTTTGTGTGTTCCAGGCTGTGGAGAACACTTAGGGAACTGAACACTGGCTAGATAGGTCTTTCTCCTTTTGATTCCCCCTTTTATTCTCCTGGCCACCTCTGTCTCCTTCCTCCCTCTTCTCTTCTCTGTATAACTCCGTGAACATCTCTGAGGGTTCCAGACTGGAGACAGCACATAGAGAAGTGATTACTGCTTAGCTTGCTCTCGCCCCTTTTGATTCCCTCTCTTCTCCTCCTGGTCATCTCTATTTCCCTCTTTCTTCTTCTCTTCTCCATGTAACTCTGTGTACCTCTCCAGGTGTCCCTCATTGTGGAGAAACTTTTCATTATTAACCTAGATGTTTTATCAACAGTGCTGTATAGATGGAGAACTCTTGAGGCTACTGTAAGAATAAGACTGAAAACCAGAGCAGGAGGCTCACCACTATTCAACATAGTTTTGGAAGTTTTGGCCACAGCAATCAGAGCAGAAAAAGAAATAAAAGGAATCCAAATTGGAACAGAAGAAGTAAACTCTCACTGTTTGCAGATGGCATGATCCTCTAATAGAAAACCCTAAAGGCTCCACCACAAAATTACTAGAGCTAATCAATGAATATAGTCAAGTTGCAGAATATAAAATTAACACACAGAAATTCCTTGCATTCCTATACACTAACAATAAGAAAACAGAAAGAGAAATTAAGGAAACAATTCCATTCACCACTGCAATGAAAAGAATAAAATACTTAGGAATATATCTACCTAAAGAAACAAAACACCTATATATAGAAAACTATAAAACACTGGTGAAAGAAGTCAAAGAGAACACAAATAGATGGAGAAATATACCATGTTCATGGATTCAAAGAATCAATATAGTGAAAATGAGTATATGACCCAAAGCAATCTATAGATTCAATGCAATCCCTATCAAGCTACTAATGGTATTTTTCACAGAACTAGAACAAATAATTTCACAATTTGTATGCAAATACAAAAAAATCTCGAATAGCCAAAGCAATCTTGAGAAAGAAGAATGGAACTGGAGGAATCAACCTGCCTGACTTCAGGCTATAGTACAAAGCCACAGTCATCAAGATAGTATGGTACTGGCACAAAGACAGAAATATAGATCAATGGAACAAAATAGAAAGCCCAGAGATAAATCCACACACCTATGGACACCTTATCTTTGACAAAGGAGGCAAGAATATACAATGTCTCGAGAAAAGACAATCTCTCTAACAACTGGTGTTGGGAAACCTGGAGAACCACTTATAAAAGGATGAAACTAGAACACATTCTAACACCATACACAAAAATAAACTCAAAATGGATTAAAGACCTAAACATTATACCAGAAACTATAACACTCCTAAAGGAAAACATAGGCAAAACTCTCTCCGACATAAACCACAGCAGGATCCACTATGACCCACCTCCCAGAATATTGGAAATAAAAGTAAAAATAAACAAATGAGACCTAATTAAAATTAAAAGCTTCTGCACAACAAAGGAAACTATAAGCAAGGTGAAAAGACAGCCTTCAGAACGGGAGAAAATAATAGCAAAAGAGCCAATGGAATATACAAGCAACTCCTACAGCTCAATTCCAGAAAATAAACGACCCAATCAAAAATTGGGCCAAAGAACTAAAGAGACATTTCTTCAAAGAAGACATACAAATGGCTAACAATCACAGGAAAAGATGCTCAACATCACTCATTATCAGAGAAATGCAAATCAAATCCACAATGAGGTACCATTTCATGCCAGTCAGAATGGCTGCTATCCAAAAGTCTACAAGCAATAAATGCTGGAGAGGGTGTGCAGAAAACGGAACCCTCTTACACTGTTGGTGAGAATGCAAACTAGTACAGCCACTATGGAGAACAGTGTGGAGATTCCTTAAAAAACTGGAAATAGAACTGCCATATGACCCAGCAATCCCACTGCTGGGCATACACACCGAGGAAACCAGAATTGAAAGAGACACATGTACCCCAATGTTCATCGCAGCACAGTTTATAATAGCCAGAACATGGAAGCAACCTAGATGTCCATCAGCAGATGAATGGATAAGAAAGCTGTGCTACATATACACAATGGAATATTACTCAGCCATTAAAAAGAATGCATTTGAATCAGTTCTAATGAGGTGGATGAAACTGGAGCCTATTATACAGAGTGAAGTAAGCCAAAAAGAAAAACACCAATACAGTATACTAACACATATATATGGAATTTAGAAAGATGGTAACGAGGACACTATATGCGAGATAGCAAAAGAGACACAGATGTATAGAACAGTCTTTTGGACTCTGTGGGAGAGGGCGAGGGTGGGATGATTTGGGAGAATGACATTGAAACGTGTATATTATCATATGTGAAATAGATTGCCAGTCCAGGTTCAATGCATGATACAGGGTGTTTGGGGCTGGTGCACTGGGATGACCCAGAGAGATAGGATGGGGAGGGGCGTGGGAAGGGATTTCAGGATAGGGAACACATGTATACCTGTGGCAGATTCATGTCAGTGTATGGCAAAACCACTACAATATTCTAAAGTGATTAGCCTCTAATTAAAATAAATAAATTTATAGTAAAAACAATAAAAAATACAAATACAAATATAAGAACATAAAAAAAAATAAATGCTTGTTTAAGAAGTAATTAGATACAAACAAGTGTTAGTGGGGATGTGGGGCAATTAGGTCCCTCATTCACTCTCATAGGAATATAAAATGGTGCAGCAACTTTGGAAAACAATCTAACGGTTCTTCAAAAAGTTAAACACAATTGACCTAGCAATTTTATACCCAAGTTAATGGAAAAGAGAAAAGAAAATAATGTTCACACAAAAGCTTATACACAAAAGGTGACGTGAAGTGAAAGTTGCTCAGTCATGTTCGACTCTTTGTGACCCCATGGACTATGCATTACAAGGAATTCTCCAGGCCAGAATACTGGAGTGGGTAGCCTTTCCCTTCTCCAGGAGATCTTCCTAACCCAGGGATCGAACCCAGGTCTCCTGCATTGCAGGTGGCTTCTTTACCAGCTGAGCCACAAGGGAAGCCCACACAAAAGGTAGAGACAACTCAAATGTCTATCAGGTGATGAATGGGTAAATAAAATGTGGAATATCCATACTATGGAATATTATTAGGCCATAACCAAAGTGAAGACAACAGAAATTCTGCAGGGAGGCAAGAACAATGAAAGAAAGCTAAATTCTCATTTTCTATCATGGGAAGCAGCAATATAAGTGTGATATTTGGAGATATGGAGGTAAATAATGAAAAAAAAATCTAAAAAAGCAGAAAGTAGTTGCCCCTAGGGAGTGGCAAATATGTTGGTATACATACATGTGTATTTTGGGGAGGGTCAAACCGCACATATATATACACAAAAGGCTTCCTCAGATGGTAAAGAATCTGCCTGCAATGCAGGAGATCCAGGTTTGATCCCTTGGTCAGGAAGATCCCCTAGAGAAGGGAATGGCTACCCACTCCAGTATTCTTGCCGGGAGAATCCCATGAACAGAGGAGTCTGCTGGGCTACAGTCTATAAGGTTGCACAGAGTCAGACATGACTGAGCAACTAACATACACACACACAGACACACACAGACACACAGACACACACACACACACACACACACACACACATATATATATATATATAACTTACTGAAAGCAGAAAATGAATTTATAAATAAGAAATATCCCAGTATCTTCCACAGAGACTTTATCCAATACTTGAACAATTACTATACCTGGAAAAAGGCACATTCTGAATACTTCTTCCAAATTGCCTCTGACCTGGGCTTATTCTGACAATACTTCGCATACATTTGAAAATCATCTTTCTGTGATAAAAAGAAAATGCAAATGTATTAGCGATTTTTGAATGTGTCCTTTTCTTATCAAGAAAGGCTGAGCAAGAGTGAGTGTGGCCAAGCATCACAGGGAATGTGGCTTAAAGGGCCAGGTCAGAAGCCTTCTTTATATTCCATGACCAGCATGCCCAGCAAACTGGGGAGAGGGACACATAATTATCCAAGCAATTTCATAACTTCCACTTACCAAGTTTGAGAGTTAGAGGGAAAAAAGCCTTCTCTGAATGAACCATGAAAACAGACTACTTTTTTGATTACTACCAGCTAACCGGGTACCAAGAGATACACTCTATCTTTGCTCTCAGTTACTCCATTCCCTAGTGAATGAACTTATAGTAACTCCCAAGGTCCTTGGGTCCTCATTGGACCATCATCATTGTACCAGAACCCTGTGCAGTATCTGCTCACCCTCTTCTCTCTCCCTGTTCATTTGACCCTCATCTAATGGGCTACCTACTACTCAGTCATTAACACTCATCTCACGAGTCATCTCTTCTATACAGCCATCATTTATACCTCCAGTCAATATCAGATGCACTTCTTCTTGGCTCCTATAAGACCCTTCGTGCAACTTTAATACAGCACAACTGACACTGTACATAGTGGAATCCCTCTTTTCCTATGTGAATAGTTTTGGTATTCCACATTGCCTAGTTCAGTGCTTGGCTCAAACTAGGTACTGAATAGTTGATGACTGCTGAATGAATGAACAGATCAATAGGCATTTATTAAACTACTGGTTGCCAAGAACTCTGCTGACCTTACTAGAGATACAAAAATATACAGGATATGGACCCTGCCTCAATCAGTTTTCCATCTAGTTGGAGAAATAATTCATGAAATTCATGTATAAACATGCGTAGTACATGTAAAATTCCCAACGAGTAGCAGAGACATTAAGTACCATATAAGTTCAAAGGCAAGAGGAGCTGCTGTTGCTTAAGGTATTAGGGAAGAATTAGGGAAGAATCTGGCCATGGTTTCAGTTCAGTTCAGTTCAGTCGCTCAGTCGTGTCTGACTCTTTGAAACCCCATTAACTGCAGCACACGAGGCCTCCCTGTCCATCACCAACTCCCGGAGTTCACTCAAACTCATGTCCATTGAGTTGGTGATGCCATCCAACCATCTCATCCTCTGTCGTCCTCTTCTCCTCCCACCTTCAATCTTTCCCAGCATCAGGGTCTTTTCAAATGAGTCAGCTCTTTGTATCAGGTGACCATGGTTTAAATGCCTTTAAATATTAGGATATGTTCATTGGAGAAGGAAATGGCAACCCACTCCAGTGTTCTTGCCTGGAGAATCCCAGGGACGGGGGAGCCTGGTGGGAAAGGTTCTGCCTATCCTTACTATCTTCTCACTCCATAAACACTTCCTGAGATAAGATATCTCCTTGGACGCTTTCAGTGATCACCTCTATCAAACTGACTTTCAAGTCAAAACAAAACTGATCTTTCAGGAAGTAGAGGAACTAGATAAGCAGAGAACATTGTGAGAGAAAACTCTAATGGAGGAGAGTGTGATTACAGCGCCTGGGAAGTCAATTATACTAAGCACACCCGTGGGACACAGAGACATGAGCCTCCTTGAAAGATATTGTAGAATAAAAAGAACACACAGCTCCCTGTTTTGCAAAGTTCCTGTGATAGATGATTTGGTGTCTGAAAGCCAGACTATATTTGATTTGAAGACTTCACATATACTAGAGGGGACTATCAGGGCATCTCTCAGGCTAGAAATTAACCAAGCCAAGAATGGTGTGCCAAGATGATTCCAACTCTTGCATCTTCACAGTCAGGATGGTCCCTGACTCTTGGGATGACCCAGGGGTCAGAGGCCACAAGCTGAGCCACTGTAGCATTTGATGCTACAGAATACAATAGTCATTTGCATGCTCCAGTACCCCATTCCTGTAACAAAACTTGATTTAGCATTAAGTACTTGCTGGAGTGATGTGTCGCCAGCAAAAATAAAAGGATATCAAAAATAATGCCTACCTTGTCTCCAAATCTAGAAAATGACATGCTATGTTGGTGGCCTATATATTTATATAATCATTGAACTAACCCTTTCCAGGAAACAAGGTCCCACTCTTTCTGGAGCATCAACACAATTTTCCAGACTGCTCATGAAAATGCTGTAAAAATTTCAAAGAAAAAAAAATACGATTTTATGTGAAATATGCTACATTGGTCAACAACCGTTTAAATAATAATCACAAAAAAGAAAATTCAATTCAGCAATTACATACTTGTTATGGAATTCGTATATTTCTGCCATGTTTCCAAAGAGAACATCCCTTTTACTTCTCAGGAGAGGTGGCATAAGAACAAACATCTCTGGATTGTCCATCTCCGCTCTATAGCCCTACCCAAAATAAATGCATTTATTCATTTAAAAAATAGTCACATAAACATTCGATTGGGCCACCAAAGATACAAGTAGAGCAGAATGAATATGGGATTAGAGGGTAAAGTTGTTTGTAATTTTATTATTCATATCTTCTAGTTCCCCCAAGTTATCCACTATTATTATTTTAAATAGCAGGACAAGGAAATTCAGGTTTTCTACTCAATGGGTAGAAGAAAGGGACAACTTTTTGGCCTTCAGGTAGCTAACAGGAAAGAAAATAGAAACCAGGTATGAAAGATGATATTACAGGTCATTAACTTCTCCTTAAACATGGAATAAGTGTTTGAGTTTTGCCAGACCAAATTATTATTACTAATGTGACATTTGTAACAAGTGAATGCTTTTCTCCCATACTTGGGGCTTTGTATCATGATCTCTAAATAGCACCCTGGGAATAATTATAACAATCCACTGTATTCCTAACAGAACAGCCTGTAATGAATTCTGAAGCCACAATCCTCACTGCAGAGGGAGAACCTGAATGAACACATTTAACAAACAATCAAGGAAGGAGACAAAAAGGGAAGTTTGCACTTCCTAATGAATTTCAGAGAAAGAATGCATTTGAATCAGTTCTAATGAGGTAGATGAAA
The DNA here is from genome assembly GCF_016772045.2 of Ovis aries. Classification (NCBI taxonomy): domain Eukaryota; kingdom Metazoa; phylum Chordata; class Mammalia; order Artiodactyla; family Bovidae; genus Ovis; species Ovis aries. Next base: position 95,798,292 of record NC_056080.1, on the reverse strand, counting down.
TTGGAGCCTATTATACAGAGTGAAGTAAGTCAGAAAGAAAAACACCAATACAGTATGTTAACGCATATATATGAAATTTAGAAAGATGTTAACGATGACACTATATGCGAGACAGCAAAAGAGACACAGATGTAAAGAACAGTCTTTTGGACTCTGTGGGAGAAGGCGAGGGTGGGATGATTTGAGGGAATGTCACTGAAGCATGTATATTATCACGTGTGAAACAGATCGCCAGTCCAGGTTCGATGCATGAGACAGGGTGCTCAGGGCTGGTGCACTGGGATAACCCAGAGGGATGGGATGGGGAGGGAGGTGGGAGGGGGTTCAGGATGGGGAATACATGTACACCCATGGCTGATTCATGTCAATGTATGGCAAAAATCACTACAATATTGTAAAGTAATTAGCCTGCAATTAAAATAATCATATTAATTTTTTTAAAAAGACAGGAAAATACAATCTGAGTCACTTACCAACAAAACAGTAAACAGTTCCCTAACATATGCCCTCTCGGTCTGTATCAGCTCATTTAGGACGTGGCTAAAATGAAAGGACCGTATTTGTCAGTTATTTTATGGCTTTAGAATTGTATTGCAACATTTCATTTATTATCATGATAAATTATCTAAAATGAAAATTAGCACTGCAGAGGAACTACCCATGGTTTTGTTTTGTTTTGTTTTGTTTTTTAATTTTTTATTTTTACTTTATTTTACTTTACAATACTGTATTGGTTTTGCCATACATTGACATGAATCCACCATGGGTGTACATGCGTTCCCAAACATGAACCCCCTCCCACCTCCTTCCCCATAACATCTCTCTGGGTCATCCCCGTGGACCAGCCCCAAGCCTCCTGTATCCTGCATTGGACATAGACTGGCGATTTGTTTCTTACATGATAGTATACATGTTTCAATGCCATTCTCCCAAATCATCCCACCCTCTCCCTCTCATCAAAATATAAAATTAATTCTATGGTTTCTAGAATAAGTACTACCCACAAGACTCTTTAAAATGTATTTTTTTAAAAAAAAGAGGAATGGGGCTCAGGAGTCATTTTTAAATGAGGAAAAAAAACCTAATTTTATTTCCAACTCACTAAGCTTAAGAATCATTTACTAAAAACTCACAAAATCTATTCCTAAAAACCTAGGGAATACTTTCTTAGACAGCACAATTTCTGTGCTATTGTTCTCCCTCTCTCTCTGTCAGAAAAAAATCATATAAGCATTTTAGACACAATTTTTCCTTTTTCCTTGGTAATGTTCTGAAGTTTTCCAAGACATGATATGAATTTATAATACTGGTTTTCCCAAATATAGATCATACTTAACTTTCTGCAGTAACTTTGTTTACTATCTCTTTAAAATAAAATAAAATACATTTTCCTTCCAATGTGATTTCCAATTGACATTGTATTTAAAATTTATTTCTTCACTCCCCAATGTTATCCATTTAATGTAACTTCTTTTTCTTTTCTTTTCTTTTTTTTTTTTTTTTTTGTTTAATGTTTTGGCAGCACCACACAGCATGCAGGATCTTCATTCCCTGACTAGGGATTGAAGCCATACCTGCTGCAGTGGAAGCTTAGACTCTTAACTTCTGGACCACCAGGGAAGTCCCTAATTTAACTTTTATCCTTGGCCTCTTTTTAATTTAATTTTTACACTTTTATAAATTTAACTAACATCTAACAATCTTTGCATATAACTATGTTTTAAATTACTTGTTACTTGCTCCAAACTACCGGTTGCTGCTGCTGCTGCTAAGTCGCTTCAGTCGTGTCCGACTCTGTGCGACCCCATAGACGGCAGCCCACTAGGCTCCCCCGTCCCTGGGATTCTCCAGGCAAGAACACTGGAGTGGGTTGCCATTTCCTTCTCCAATGCATGAAAGTGAAAAGTGAAAGTGAAGTCGCCCAGTCGTGTCCGACTCTTAGCGACCCCATGGACTGCAGCCCACCAAGCTCCTCCATCCATGTTACTTACTCAAAACTCTGTGATATAAAATTTAAAAGGTGACTATTCATATCTGTGGAATGTTAACGTAATAATATAAAAGTGAATGAAATGATTTTTATTAGTATCTATAAAATCACATTGTATACCTATATAATCTTCTGTAGTTTTTGAAACATTGACCCATTCACTCTCACCTCTTTCATAAAAGAGGAGACTATGAATCTGAAAAGATCTAGTTAATTTTCAAGTCACATAAAGAGAGTATAGGTTGGCCAGAACTTCTGAAACCTTCTGTAGTACACATTTGATCCAACCTAGCAGAACCGTATTCTGGGAACTCAAAATTCTAAGTGCATTTGCTTTGAACACTCAATCAGAGCCTCCTACTGGGAGATGTGTATATGGGTGTATGTTAATAAATAAAAGATACTTCTTTAAAATATCCAAGCTATTGTCATTGTCCAAATTGGAGGACTGAACAGAACTTCTCTTCTCTTGACAATCATACACTGCTTCAGTCTGAAATGAAAAGAAAAGTGAAATTAGCATCTATGTAGGTATAGTTCTTCAAGGAAATGTAGCCCAAATTAAGTTTTCTTCTTTCTACGTTCTAACTATATAGATAAACTAAAAAGTATTATGATTTTCCTCAGAAATAACTTTGATATATACTAGTTAAAAATTATTTTAGTTGCCTAAGAGGACAGATTTAAGATATTCAGTACAATTTACTTTATACATTAAGTAATGTTTCATTTCTATAGCACTTTGAGGAAATGAGGTTAATTCCTAAAAAGTTGATTGTCCTGGGACTTCCCTGATGGGTCAGCTGTTAAGACTCTGCACTTCCACTGCAGGGGGCATGGGTTCCATTCCTGGATGGGAACTAAGATCTGGACCCAAAGGGGGGGAAAAAAAAGTTGACTGTCCAGGAAGGGGAAAACTTAGTTTCAGAGAGCTTTCACAAAGGGCCAAGGTCACCTAGTAAGTGATAAAACTGCCAAACCCATGGTCAGCCACCATTATTACATTCCCTCTTTTTTTGGATTTGTGTGTGTGTGTGTGTGTGTGTGTGTGTGTGTGTGTGTGTGTGGACCATTTTTTAAGGTCTTTCCTGAATTTGTTACAATATTGCTTCTATCTTATGCTTTGGTTTTTTTTTGTTTTGTTTTTTTTTTGGCTGCGAGGCATGTGGGATCCTAGATCCCCAACCAGGGATCAAACCCACACTCCCTGCACTGGAAGCACAGTCTTAACCTCTGGACCACCAGGGAAGTCCCTCATATTCCCTCTTTAAAAGTATACTTTGATTTCTGTATGCTCCACGTACCAAGTGTTATCATTTTAACTACTATAATTAAGACTGAAAATACTGCATACTGCACTTCCCAGATAGGTATGTGCCATGCACTCCTAACAGGGTTCTGAAATACAAGGCTGAAAAGTTTTGAACCATCAAATTTTAAATGCCTAAGGATTGTGCAAATTGACTTGACTTGGAAGTATATGTGCATTTGGGAACTGGATTGACTAGTTAGGTATCTCACCAAGGAAATGTACAGAATCACAGCCTTCTATTTTTACCCTGGGGATATGCAAATGAATAAATCCACATAGCTACTAAGGCGGGCATGACTTGAAACCAGAACCAAAAGACATGGCAGACTAAGGAATTTGGCATTCAGGCTGTTTCCTTCGTGAAACCAGAAACTCTGGCTGTAGAACATGATAACCAGACATGGTGTGTCAGTATGGGTCATATGCTAGCCTGCTAACAACTACATAAAACACTTAGAGCATTACCATGTACCACACAATACTCAAAGTACTTCATAAATACTAGATTATTTTATCATAGTTATACTAACTCCATAATGAGGGTGTTCTCTTATTACCTCCATTTTATAGATAAGGAAACAAGGTTATGCAGCCAGTAAGTGATGGAGCTGGGCTGAAGTCAGGCATTCTAGCCACACAATCTGTATCACATGCTATCCTGCCTCTGGGAGATACAGTCTTGGCCTTATTTACCATCAAGAACATACAAAGAAAACGTAAGATGCTGCAGTTATGAGGCGGCTACTCTCTGCAGATACCAGATTGTCATGAATAACTCAGAAGGAAACTTGAATCTCCCAAGAAAAGAATAGGTGTGGTTTTTGAGCCTAGCAGATGGTCCATTAGAACCTGTCCTTTGTCCATGCTTTCTACTTGCAGGACTGGAATCACTTATGAAAGGAATTTCTTTTTGTAAAAAGGTGCAGCACTTATTCAGCTCAATTGAGGTGCAGGCAGGAAAGAGAAACTAGAACTTATATGAGATGTTCTATAGCATTTATTCTGAACTGGAGCCAAGACTTGAGGAACTGCTCATACAACTGGGGCTAGGCCAGTACTGTAATTAGACACAACACAGCAGCAGCTTTTTCTTCTAGATATAATAGGTTTTCAAATGCACAATATTGGTTCAGTGAATGAAAAATACGGTTTTAGCCCCATCCCGCTCTGCAACTATAGCAATAAAGCCAATTTTGAATTAATTAATGATATTTACTTCTGTGTTGCTCTGATTTTGTCTCCAAGTCTTCTTCCCTGATAGAAAAATATGAGAGAAGAATTTCAAACAAGAATTAAAATCAATACTTTCATAAAAATATGTGCATGTATATTAAAAAGAGAGAGATTAATGTGCCAACATGTTTATATTAGTATTTTAAAATTACACTATATATAACAGATGATTGGTTAGACTTATCTACATAATTTCAACTTCTCATAGAGCATGATTTTGCCATGTATTCACCCATTCTCTCATTCACTGAACATTCACTGGATTGCTCAGCAAGTATGAAGCTAGGTGTTAGTACCCATGATTATTTTCAGATTTAGTGATCATTCCAATACATAAGCATTTAATCAGATTGTAGCTCACTGATTAACTGAATCAAAAAGAGTTTCAGAATAAAATCTCAATTTAACTAATAATTAGAGCATCTGACATTTATTTGGCACTTACTATATGCTGGACACTATTCTAAGCCCTATATGTGCACTTGCTTTTTCACCTCTCAAATTGACCCCTGAAGATAAGTACTACTTCCCCATTTTATAGGTTAAGCATAAGATGTCCAAGAAGCAGAAGTGGTACACAAATCTGTATAATCTACTGTCAGAATTCATGTTTCTAACCACTCTATATAAAACAACATTTCTGAAGTACATTAAAATGCTAAAACAAAACCAAATAAAACAAAAAAAAAAACACAACTTTATCAAAATTCCAAGCTTCCATCTTTCTGTTCTTCCTGTATAATCTTTCTTTTTATTTCTGTTTAATCTTTCTGTTTCATTTACAAAGGCTGAGCCCCTGTATTACCAAGCAAGAAGTCCAGATGCTCCTCCAGAGCCCAGGACATGGTCCAGTCAAAGACTAGGCCATTTAAGTTCCTAAGTCTCAGGGCTGCTGAAAAGAACTCTCCCCACATGGGCTGTGTGCATCACTTCTCACCATGGAAGGAACAGATTTCTTGTCCTTTCTGCCTCTACTGGGAGCCACTGCAAGGCCCACTCAGGGAAAGACTTTGCTATTAATGAGTTCTCTAAACTTTATCCTTCTCTCCATTTGCTTAAAATATATTCTATACAGGAATTTTTACCTTTATATAATATATATGTAAATGGATAAATATAAATTAGACTTAGTGGCAATTACCATATAAAATTAGTTTCTCAATAAATATTGATGTCTATCACTTTAAAGAAACTTGATATCCAGAGATCCAAATTTACTTATAAAGCAAACTTATGGAGCTTTATAAACTAGCTTTTACTAATTAATTCTTTGCAAATACATTAAGAGATGAAAAAGGAACACATACAAAATTTATGAGAAGTGTATCTTTTTCGAAAAGCAAGGTATTGGGTTGGCCAAAAAGTTTGTTCAGGTGTTTCTACACCTGAACTGACCTTTTTGGCCAACCCAATAGATGTCTTCATTCTTTTAATAATGTGACTATGCTGCTGCTGCTGCTAAATCGCTTCAGTTGTGTCCAACTCTGTGCGACCTCATAGATGGCAGCCCACCAGGCTCTGCTGTCCCTGGGATTCTCCAGGCAAGAACACTGGAATGGGTTGCCATTGCCTTCTCCAGAACTGAGCTTACATTCTAGTAAAAGAAACAGAAAACAGGCAATTATGCTAAAGTTAGGAAGATATGAAGAGGGGCTTGTTATCCCATAGTATAACACCTGACCAAACTGGGGTGCAGGAGAGGAGGAGAGGCAGGAAGGAAGAACTTACCTTAAGGAAGAGAAGAGAACACTAGGTGTAAAGTCCAAAGGGCAAGACAACTAGGGGCATTTAAGAAGGGAAAGTGGGAAACAAGGATACTGCTACAGTTGTCAAGGCAACAGATGGGTGTTAGCTTGGATTAGGGAGGTGGCAGTGAGGGCTAGCAGGGCAGATTAGAAGAAGTGGATTTTTGGACTGATTAGAGGTGGGGTGAGTGAGAAAGAGGAGCAGAAAAAATGGCATCCTTTTGGGGTATGCTGAGACTGAGCTGCCAATAGGAAATTCAAGGAGGCAAATTGTCAATACAGACTCTGAAGTTTAGGAGAAAGATCTAGACTAGAGCTACAGGTTTAGGAGCTCAAACCATTTTATCTCTCACACACAATGTTCTTCCATAACTTCCCTCTATATGAAATATTAATTTAGCAAAATATTTATTACATCTTTCTAGGTGCCAGACACGGTGCTAGATACAAGATTCTACCTGATGCAAATTAATAAAGATAAACAACAACAACAACAACAAAAACAGTTTGACTTTTTTTTTTGGTTTAGTATGGTTGACTTATTTTATTAAAAAAAAATTAACACTTCTGTGTTGATTTGACCAAATCTCTTTTTTTTTTCTTACCAAATCTTATATATTTGACTTAGCAATTAAAAGTCTTGAAGTATTATTTGGACCTGATTGTTATAATTTCCATTACTCACAGACCAAGTAGGTAAAATGAACAGTGTTTGTAGCATAAATGATGCTCTGATTTAATTTAGGAACCATGATGGATAACTGATATAATCATGTCATTTATTCAGTAAGCTCCCATCTTCCTCATAAATACCTTAGGCAAATTCAAGCTACTCCCAACAAATAGGCTTACTGTAGGTGACACAGTCTCTAAAATGAAAGCAAATTTATTTTAACATATTTAAGTTAAAAGCCAATTGTTTTCCTTGTTTTTATCTTTCAAGTGGTCATCTGATAAAAGAGCATAATCCACTTTTTATATAGTCATTTTCCAATATAAGTTTAATACTGAGAGACTAATGGATGCTTATTATGAAAAAAATGAGAAAGTTAACCTTAAGCAGAATGTGAGAAGGAACTGCTGCTGGTTTTAGGTGCCAAACTGATTTTTCACATGTACACAAACTCAGAAAATGTACTGACGAAAAGTAATAAAGATGGGTACCTTTTGAAAAAAGTTTACATGCTTGAAAGAAAGAATATCCAACTCCCACTGCAGAAAGAAAGTGTAATGCCATTAAATAAGAATATCAGAAAGAAAAAAAAATGAAACAACACAAAACAAAATGTACTTTTAGTGACTAAAGCCTTGAACGGGTCTTGGGCAGTCTTTTCAGAGCTCTGTTCCTCAACCCTTCAGAGGAGTTGAGCTTTTAGAGAACCATAAAGCAAGAGGCCTTCATCAGAGGGAAGGAATAGTCTAGTTTATTGAGTATTTTTAAATATCCTACAATTTTTTAACTTTGTCTTCAGTAGGTATTTCACTTTGAAATCAATAGGCATTATTATTCCTAATTTATAGATAAACAAAACAAGGCAAAATCAACAAAAGAGGTTAAGTGAACTGTCCCCGGTCACACACCCCATGAATGGAGCCAGAAATACAACTGAGCTCTGTCTTCTGCTTAGGGATATCAACCTATTCTATTTTTATTCTCACAGCTGTTGGTTTTGATCCCCTATTGGTTTTTGTTCTTCTTATTCTTTTTTCCTAGTATCTTCTTAGTATTATTCATTTATGGCAATGCTTATAGTTTTATTTGTGAGTATATTTTTACATTTAATAACCACTAACTATATGACTTTTATCATCTTAGCCTAGTTACCTGCTTTCATCATTTGGTTTTAATCTGATCTCTGCTGGAGCTGAGCTGGACTTTTACATTCATTATGCCTGGCTCAGGCTTTCTCTGATTTTCAAAGCAGTTCCCATATATTAATAAAGTCTCTGATTCTCTCAGATCAAAGAGATGGAATTTAGGCCCACCTTCACAAACTTAATTAACTTAAGGCCCCAAAGACCAAACTACTTTCCCCTAAGGGGCCCTAGAGGCAGCTGAAGGAAAACCTTGGGGGCAATAGTCATCTTATTTCCAGAGTAGCTCAACACCACAGAAAGCATAATTATTTTATCCCACAGAACTTAGAAAATAGAAATAAATATTACATGTTTAAAATCATCTACAAAGATTTTAAACATTTAACGTTCATTTACAAGTAAATAAACTCTCTAACAGTTAATTACTAGCAAAATTATTTGATTTACCTATACCTGTTTAGAAAAGGCAATCTATTTGATTATCTAAGTCATTCACTTATTAGAAGCCTATAAGAACCAAATAACAGTTTATCCCTATAAGTGGTAAATGTATGTATGTATATACTATTTTCATATGCTTCCTTGCACCTGCTGAAGAAAGGGGTGAATTGTTTGTGAGTTTGATGCTAGTATAAAGTTCATATTCACTGCAAAATTGGGAAATTCAGCCCAGATTTTCATCATCCTGTACTATACTATATTACTACTATGTTTAATTATTATATAATAATCTCTATCATGACTCCTGCCTTCTGCAATACAATTTGCACATGATCAAGGATGCTTAAAAAAACAATTCCTATTTCTTAGGATTGAAAAATGAGTTCAGTATTTACATTAAAAGTAACAAAGTAAACAACAGCAAGAAGAAAAGAGAGAGAAAGGGAAATCTAAGATACTCTACCTTGTGTAGGTGAAAAAAATGGTGCTCTAGATCTGACCAAATTGTCAGAAGCAGGTACTACAAATGGAATCGGCCTCACATGTTTATCTGTCAGGTTTCTGAAACCGGCCTGTTGGTTCTCAAAAATACTTCGGATGTTTTCAAGCTTGAGTTGGATGGTCTGCATTTGAACCTGCAGGTTACATAAGAAATCTATGAAATATTTTCTGAAATGGGGGTCATTACAAATCCTATTACATAATTTAGACTTTAATATAGAACTAGAAATAGATGGGGAAACAGTGGAAACAGTGTCAGACTTTATTTTTTGGGCTCCAAAATCACTGCAGATGATGACTACAGCCATGAAATTGAAAGACGCTTACTCCTTGGAAGGAACGTTATGACCAACATAGATAGCATATGGAAAAGCAGAGACACTGCTTTGCCAACAAAGGTCTGTCTAGCCAAGGCTATGGTTTTTCCAGTGGTCATGTATGGATGTGAGAGTTGGACTGTGAAGAAAGCTGAGTGCCAAAGAATTGATGCTTTTGAGCTGTGGTGTTGGAGAAGACTCTTGAGAGTCCCTTGGACTGCAAGGAGATCCAACCAGTCCATTCTGAAGGAGATCAGCCCTGGGATTTCTTTGGAGGGAATGATGCTGAAGTTGCAACTCCAGTACTTTGGCCACCTCATGAGAAGAGTTTTATCAAACAATCATCAGATAAGTCAGTCACTGAATAGGTGATTTACCCTTCATTGGCTGAAAGGGGATAATAGCTAGAAAAGAGGGCGTCTTGAGCACAAGAAAGCTACCAAGTGAAGCGCTGTCACAGTAGTTTGTTATGTTTCAGCCTGCAGGACATTCTATAGTTCACCATGTTATACTGGGTTTGTCAAAAAGTTTGTTTGGGTTTTTCTGTAAAATGGTATGGAAAAACTGGAATGAACTTTTTGTCTAACTCAGTAAAAGGCTCCTCAGAGGCACTGATGGATAATGTACCCTTCTGGCCCTCCTACATGATTTGAGGCAGCAAGAGTTAGGCTTCGTTGCTTCTAGAGTCACTTGGTTATCGCCAAGGCCATGTTTCTGATCTTCTGCAGCATGCCCCTAAGATCTGAAGCTAAACATGGATTTAGATACTATTCTAAACTTTAGAGTCAATGAGATGCTTTAGCAGCAAATAACATCACAGATGCTTTTATCTATCATGTGGAGAGAGAGCTTGATGGCAGCTGCAAGGGGGTGGTACTGAACTAACCTAAGCTCTCTACCCTGCCAACACAAGCTTCTACTGCTCCCCATTCCCCAGGTAGACACACATCCTTCCTTTATCACTTTATCCTCAAACTGAGTGGGAAAGCCGGATTTGTGTCTACAGAGCATCTTCTGGTGGTCACTGCAGCAGGAAGGAAAGATGTTCGGTGCAGACTGTTCTTGATATGGGCCCAATATCCTATGACAGCTTTGGACGTTTCTCGAAGGATGCACAAGAAAATACATGTGAAAGCTGCTAGTAAGTGAAAAGAGTTTAAAAGTAATGCAGTCATGGGACTTCCCTGGTATTCCAGTGGTTAAGATTCTGCACTCCCACTGCAGGGTGCATAGGTTTAATCCCCGGTGGAAGAACTAAGATGCCACATGCCATTCAGCCAAAAAAAAAAAAAAAAAGTTTTTAATTAAAAATAATTCAAAGCTCAAAAAGGAAATTCAGTTCAGTTTGGTTCAGTTGCTCTGTCATGTCTGCCTCTTTGCGACCTCATGGACTACAGCATGCCAGGCTTCTCTGTCCATCACCAACTCCTAGAGCTTGCTCAAACTCATGTCCATTGAGTTGGTGATGCCATCCAGCCATCTCATTCTCTGTCATCTCTTTCTCCTCTGTCTTCAATCTTTCCCAGCATCAGGGTCTTTTCCAATGAGTCAGCTCTTCACATTACGTGGCTGAAATATTGGAGCCTCAGCTTCAGTATCAATCCTTCCAATGAACATTCAGGACTGATTTCCTTTAGGACTGACTGGTTTGATCTCCTTGCAGTCCAAGGGACTCAAGAGTCTTCTCCAACACCACAGTTCAAAAGCATCAATTCTTCAGGGCTCAACTTTCTTTATGGTCCAACTCTCACATCCATACATCACTACTGGAAAAACCATAGCTTTGCCAAGACAGACCTTTGAGGGTAAAGGATTGTCTCTGCTTTTTAATATGCTGTCTAGGTTTGTCATAAATTTTCTCCTAAGGAGCAAGCATCTTTTAATTTCATGGCTGCAGTCACCATCTGCAGTGATTTTGAAGCACAAGAAAATAGTCTGTCACTGTTTCCGTTGTTTCCCCATTTATTTGTCATGAAGTGATGGAACTGGATGCCATGATCTTCATTTTTGGCATGTTGAATTTTAAGCCAGCTTTCTCACTATCCTCTTTCACTTTCATCAAGAGGCTCTTTAGTTCTTCTTTGCTTTCCGCCATAAGGGTGGTGTCATCTGCATCTGAGGCTATTGATATTTCTGCCTGCAATCTTGATTCCAGCTTGTGCTTCATCTAGTCCAGTATTTCACATGATGTACTCTGCATATAAGTTAAATAAGCAAGATGACAATATATAGCTTTGACGTACTCCTTTCCCAATTTGGAATCAGGCCATTGTTCCATGTCTGGTTCTAACTGTTGCCTCTTGACCTGCATACAGACTTCTCAGGAGTCAGGTAAGGTGGCCTGGTATTCCCATCTCTTTAAGAATTTTCCAGTTTGTTGTGATCCACAGAGTCAAAGGCTTTAGCATAGTCAATGAAGCAGAAGTAGATGTTTTTTCTGGAATTCTCTTGCCTTTTCTATGATCCAGCAATGTTAGCAATTTGATCTCTGGTTCCTCTGCCTTTTCTAAATTCAGCTTGAACATCTGGAAATTCTCGGTTTGTATACTGTTGAAGTCCAGCTTGGAGAATTTTGAACATTACTTTGCTAGTGTGTGAGATGAGTGAGATCGTACAGTAGTTTGAGCATTCTTTGGCACTGTATTTCTTTGGGATTGGAATGAAAACTGACCTTTTCCAGTCCCATGGCCACTGCTGAGTTTTCCAAATTTGCTGGCATATTGAGTGCAGCACTTTCACAGCATCCTAGGATTTGAAATAGCTCAACTGGAATTCCATCACCTCCACTAGCTTTCTTCATAGTGATGCTTCCCAAGGCCCATTTGACTACCCATTCCAGGATGTCTGGCTCTAGATGAGTGACCATACCATCATGGTTATCTGGGTCATGAAGATCTTTTTGTACAGTTCTTCTGTGTATTCTCACCACCTCTTCTTAATATCTTCTGCTTCTGTTAGGTCCATACCATTTCTGTCCTTTATTGTGCCCATCTTTGCATGAAATGTTCCCTTGGTGTCTCTAATTTTCTTGAAGAGATCTCTAGTCTTTCCCATTCTCTTGTTTTCCTCTCTTTGCATTGATCACTTAGGAAGGCTTTCTTATCTCTCCTAATCTCTATAACTCTGCATTCAGATGGATATATCTTTCCTTTTCTCACTTGCCTTTCACTTCTCTTCTTTTCTCAGCTATCTGTAAGGCCTCCTCAGACAACCATTTTGCCTTTTTGCATTTCTTCTTCTTGGGGATAGTTTTGAACCCCACCTCCTATACAATGTCATGAACCTCTGTCCATAGTTCTTCAAGCACTCTATTTATCAGATCTAATCCCTTGAATCTATTTCTCACTTCCACTGTATAATAGTAAGAGATTTGATTTAGGTCATACCTGAATGGTCTAGTGGTTTTCCCTACTTTCTTCAATTTAAGTTTGAATTTTGCAATAAGGACTTCATGATCTGAGCCACAGTTAGCTCCTGGTCTTGTTTTTGCTGACTGTATAGAGCTTCTCCATCTTCAGCTGTAAAGAATGTAATCAATCTGATTTCAGTGTTGACCATATGGTAATGTCCTTGTGTAGAGTCATCTCTTGTGTTATTGGAAAAGGTTGTTTGCTATGACCAGTGCATTCTCTTGGCAAACTCTGTTAGCCTTTGCCCTGCTTCATTTTTGTACTCCAAGGCCAATCTTGCCTGTTATTCCAGGTATCTCTTGACTTCCTACTTTTGCATTCCAATCCCCTATGATGATAAGGACATCTTTCATTTCATGTTAGTTCTTAAAGGTCTTATAGGTCTTCATAGATCTGATCGATATCAGCTTCTACAGCATCAGTGGTTGGGGCATAGACTTGGATTACTGTGATGCTGAATGGTTTGCCTTGGAAATGAACTGAGATCATTCTGTCATTTTTGAGACTGCACCCAAGTACTGCATTTTGGACTCTTTCATTGACCACAAAGGCTACTCTATTTCTTCCAAGGGATCCTTGCCCACAGTAGTAGGTATAATAGTCATCTGAATTAAATTCACCCATTCCAGTCCATTTTAGTTAACTGATTACTAAAATGTCAATGTTCATTCTTGCTATCTCCTGTTTGAGCACTTCCGATTTACTTTGATTCATGGACCTAACATTCCAGGTAGGAAATTACTCTTCATTATAAGGCAAATATAAATATTAGGATTCTTTGACACCTAACAGTGGCTCTGATATAACCCCAATTGTTAAGAGAACTCTGTAATTGCAATGTAATGTAAAGTTACTTGTGAAGCAGTAAAACTCTTATCAGCACTAACACAATCATAGCTTTTAAAAATTTGTTTCCATGCCCCCCAAAGCCTCTTACCTTGAGTTCAGGAGATAGAATTATATCAAATTCATACTGTAGTGTTTCAGGATCATAATTTATAAAGGGTAGAGCCATTTCAAGAAAATTTTCAATGTCTTGGAGAGCTTTCTGAGCATCTTCTTTAGACTGAAACTTGTCTATTTCTTGATTAGCCAGAAGGCACTCTCCTTCATCACAGCACTGGCGAGCCTGGTAAGCAAATCCCACACACACACAAACCATGAATGAAGAAACGAGAAATCTGTTTGTCCCTTAGGAGAGTGTTTATCAGCCCTGGCTGCTATGAATCAGAGTTGTTTTCAGAGCTGTTAAAAAGGAAAAAAAAAAAATCTACTCCCAGAGATTCTGATTCAGTAGCTCTGGGCTATAAGCCAGGCTCCACAGGTATTTCTTTTTTTTTTTTTTTTTTTTTGAAATATAGCTGATTTACAATGTTGTACTAATTTCTGCTGCATAGCAAAGTGATTCAAGTGATTCAGTTATATATATACATATATATTCTTTTTCATATCCTTTTCCATTATGGTTTATCACAGGATATTAAATATAGTTCCCTGTGGTATAGAGTAGAACTTTGTTGTTTATCCATCCTGTATGTAATAGTTTGCATCTGCTTGCCCCAATCTCCTACTCCATCCCTCCCTGACCAACCTCCCCCTTGGCAACCAGAAATCTCTTCTCTATATCTCCACAGGCACTTCAGAGGTACGGCCAAGGTTGGGAAGCCCTGCACTCATTTCATAACAAGGAATTCATTCTGAAGCAGGAGTCTGACCATTCTCTCAACACCAGCTGCACGTTCTTTCCCAAAAATCAATAACTGAAATATGAAATTCTTTGCAAAATCTCAAGTGTAATAAAAATGCATGATGATTGCCTAGCACAAAGAAAAAGTTTCCTTGCCACAGAAGATGTACAGATTAGAATGCTCATGTTCAGATCCAATGCCTATATGTGATACCCCTATTTTACATTCCACTGTCATGATCAAAACTTCTCTTCACCACCTAATCATCAAAGTGGTCAGACTCTATTCCATGGAGGAACAGTTTCTAATCACTGTTTGTTGTTAGAACAGTTTCTAATCACTGCTGTTCATAGTTACATTGCTGTAACTATGAAATGTGGAATGAGAGTGAGGCTTGAGCAAAATGCCCCCCATGGTTTTTCAAAGTATTCTAATTGCAAACTATCACCAGAGCAGAGGCTTCAGAGATGAACCTAAAATAGAGGAAGCCATCACCACCACCATGCTCATATTCAGAACAGGGGCCAAAATCCTTACAATCCTGGACCGGCTGTGAATACTGCAAAGTGGATGAATGAAATAGGTATAATCAAACTCAGTTCTTCAGACTTCTTACAAATCTAATTCCAAAGCTATGCCAGACCCTGGCCCTATAGCCTCTGAGAAGGACTCAGGTAGAAAAAATATATATAATTTCTCTTTCAGAAATGCAGCATGTCCTGTGACGTTACCTGTTGTAGGAGTTTATGCATTTTAAAGGTCCTGTTGAGCTGTATCCGTTTGTTTCTAATCTCATTTACCAAAATATCAGAAAGGTAACGTAGTTCACTGCACCTCTGACAGATCAAATCCAGGGCATAATGGTGACTTGCTGCGAGCCTGTGTCCATGTATTATTACGAACCGGGCCTTTGCTAACAGGTCCTGATTGTAAGAAAGAAGGAAAATAATAACTGTAAGACCTCCATCTGAATAGAGAGGGAGAAAACATAATTAAAAAGGAAATTGGTTGAGCCAGAGAGAGATATTGCCAAGTATACGGTTTGATGTCATACTTCTGCCAGCTGCAAAAAGCTTCCAGTTATAGTCATTAGCTATACGTGCATGTGCATGCTAAGTTGCTTCAGTCATGTCCGACTCTTTGTGAGCCCATGGACTGTAGCCCACCATGCTCCTCTATCCATGGGATTCTCCAGGCAAGAATACTGGAGTGAGTTGCCATGCCCTCCTCCAGGGGATCTTCCTGACCCAGGGATTGAACCTGAATCTCTTATGTCTCCTGCGTTAGCAGGCAGGTCATTTACCACTAGTGCTACCTGAAAAGCCTAATGTCATTAGCTATGGCAGCGGTGTTATCGGAAGCTCACGCATTCCTGGTCACAGAAACAGAAAATTAACCAGCTCACCCAGAAGGTGGATGAGATTTGCTCCTCCTGGGAGGTACAGATTTAGAACATAACAAAATATAATCAATTAGATGCAAACCAGCTAAGTGAAAGCTAAGGGATTTCATATCACCTCAGCCATGGAAATCCTGTTAGAGCTAGTTGGCATCTACTTGAGGACTTGACGGCTTAGACAGTAAAGCGTCTGCCTGCAATGCCGGAGACCTGGGTTCAATCCCTGGGTCGGGAAGATCCCCTGGAGAAGGAAATGGCAACCCACTCCAGTACTCTTGCCTAGAAAATCCCATGGATGGAGTCTGGTAGGCTACAGTCCATGGGGTCGCAAAGAGTCAGACACGACTGAGTGACTTCACTTCACTTCACTTTTTTGAGGACTTGACACATTTGAAGAGACCGCTACAGGGTTTCCCTGTCAAAAAGGAACTCAAAGCTTAGTCTTCATTCTAACTACTGACTGCCTCAACCCAGTGTTGTGACTGAAACATAAAATTTACCATCTTATCCATTTTGAAGTGTACAATTAAGCAGTGTTGAGTGTATTCACATTGTTTTGCAAGATGAAAAAGATCTGGAGATGTGTTACACAATAATGCAGATACACTCAATACTGTTGAACCATACACTTCAAAATGGTTAAGATGGTGAATTATATTTTGAGTGTCTCACCACAGTTAAAACTAAAAATTATTCAAAACAAAACACAACAAAATGAAAACAAAACAAAAACAGACAAAAAATTCAAAGTTATGAAGCCAGTTTGCCTTCTCTTTTTCTCCAAACCAAAGAGATCTAGAAGTTGCCCCATGATCACAAAGATCTACAAGTATAACTCCAGTACTGGGCACCACAACCACTGCCTGTCAATTTTGTTTATAGATACTTATGGTACCGAGAAATCAATTTATTTGTTGAGAATACACCTTAAAAGGGCTTCCCTGGTGGCTGAGCTGGTAAAGAATCCGCCTGTCATGCAGGAAACCTGGGTTTGATCCCTGGGTTGGGAAGGTCCCCTGGAGAAGGGAACAGCTACCCACTCCAGTATTCTGGCCTGGAGAATTCCATGGACTGTATAGCCCATGGGGTCACAGAGAGTTGGACACGACTGAGCTACTTTCACTTTTTCACCTTAAAAACAACAGCTTCACTCTCACATACAAGACAGGAGAGCAAAGCTAGAATGTGTTGAGTGTTAAGCCTTGAGTTCAAGCTTTAAGACCAGCAGAATAAATGACACTGGCTCTTGTGAATATTTATGCTTTATGTCCATATATCCTAGGTATTGTGCTAAGTGTTTTATCCACAGCATCCAAATAATTCCTAATAATCACTCTGCAAAGTAGGTCATCACACCCCCAATTTATAGATAAGGACACAGAGGTTTAGAAAACTTAATTAGTTTACCCAAGGCCACACAGCTGGTAAGGCTAAATAGACCTATCTATATGAATCTGTGTTTGATTCAGTTGCATATATCAAATGATAGTTATTTAAGGAATTATATTTTTTAAGGTTTCCATCGTTTTCAAATACCAAATAGCATTCTTGATAGACATTTTTCTAGCTTCTTCAATATGATGTATGTTCTTGTTCCTATGGATGGGCCTGAAACAGTTACAACTATATGAGATGTCTGCAAGGTCATCTCAGGCCCACACTGAACAGAATAGACAAATATTGTTGAGCCAATTATACAGACTGTTGTTACAAGAGACTAGTCATAATACGGGTTTATACTACCAAATTACATCAAAATGTAGCTACTATACTCTTTAGATACACTGTATATCTAAAATATAATCTTACCTGAGAATTTTCATCCAAGTTTTCCAACTTTTTAATTTTTTGTTTCACTTGAGCTATAGTTCCTGTTACATCTGCCAATTCCGCTTGTTGGTTTAGTATAAGTTCAGCTTCACTCACGAGCTAAAAGTAGGGGAGGAGAAAAAGTCTTCAAACCATGCAAATTATTAAGCCTTTTCACCTAATAATCAAGCTTTGTAGTAAATCCTATTAATTAAGAACCTCAACACAGAAAAATCACATATATGGAAAATGTTTCAGCTATCTTATTCACAGAAATCAATATAATCTGTTAAAATTTAACCTGTTAGACATCAGTGTGCACTGATGATTTATAAAAGATCACTATGTACATGTGAAGGCATTTGTATGTGGACATGTATTGAGGTATACATATGTGCATACACATGCACATATATTCCCTAGCTGTATGGTGAATGGCTCTAGAAACAAAGACCTTTCAGTAGCAATGAGCACATCTAATACCCAGACCTTGGTTTTGAATATCATTTTCCAGAAAAAGAAATTGGGGCTTCATAGGAAACTGGCTGATTCCAGGGCTGAGGCAGAACAGGAATAAGATGAGCTTGGAACATCTCATTATGCCAGAAAGTAAAGAACTGATAAAAATGTTTGGGCATGTCACAAGGACACAACAGCCAGGTGGAAACAACAGAACAGTCAAGAACATTAACGAATTAAAAGCTAGGAAGCCCTAAGCCCAATAAGTAGATAAATATTGTACTAAAGGGCATTCTTGACAGACATTTTTCTAGCACCTTCAAAATGACTTGTGCTCTTGTTCCTATTGGTGGGCCTGAAACAGCTACAACCTCATGACATATCTACACAAAAAATCAGCATTTCACAACTATCATAGTAAAGATTGGTTGGAGCAAGAATCATCAACTGATGATACACTGATGAAGAATTTTTGATGAGGAGCAAGATAATTGCATGGCCTTAAATTTTCTCCCCACATATTGGGTTGGCTGAAAAGTTCATTCGGGTTTTTCTGTAACATCTTACAGGAAAGCCTGAATGAACCTTTGGCCAACCCAATATTTCCGACCAGTTGCAAGGGCAAGCGGGGGTTGGTGGGGGGGAAGTAACTGTAGTATGGAGAAATTCAACAGCACCCTGACAGGGTGACCAAAACCCTCCAAAGGACACATCACATATGTGGTATTCTTGCTGGTTATACGCAGGTTAATCCAATCATGAGACAATGTAAGACATACCCAAAATGGTGAACATTTTATTCTAAAAACGACTGTATTTTTCCAAAATGTCAGTGTCATAAAAGACAAAGAAAGGCTATGAAAACATTAGAGATTAAAGGAGACTAAAGACACATGACAACTTAATGCAATACCTGACCCTCTAGACTGGATCCTGTGCTGAGGCAGGAGAATGATATAAAGGACATGATTGAGTCAATTGAGAGAATTGTAATATTGATTGCAGATAATAGAAAAGTATCACATTATTCATAAATGTACAAAATATGACCACTGTACTGTGATTATGCAAGAAAATATTCCTATTCTGTGAGTTCAAGAGGATCTCAAGTTTGAGAATATTCAAGTTTTTTCTTGCAAGTTTAAATTCCTATGTAAGCTTTATATTTAGTTAAATGCCTAAATATTCAGAACCTATCTGCTATGAATCTATCAGAGCCTATGTCATTATGAGAGACAGATTGCATCAGTGAGATTCGGACCCATGACAAATAATAGTGATCAGAGGCAACAATGACTTCACAGAACAGACATTAACCACAGGATGACAATGTAACCTGGAGGCAAATTAACATATAAGTAGAGGCACAATGGGTTTGTTCAGGAAAAGTAATGTTGCTGCATGTGTTTGGTTGGAGAGGAGGGACAGACATCAATATCTGGAAGGCTCAAGAGCAATCTGACCTATTCTTTCATTTTTTTAATATAAATATATTTATTTTAATTGGAGACTAATTACTTTACAATATTGTATTGGTTTTGCCATACAACAACATGAATCTGCCACAGGTGTACATGTGTTCCCCATCCTGACCCCCCCTCCCACCTCCCCTCCCCATACCATCCCTCTGGGTCATCCCAGTGCACTAGCCCCAAGCATCCTGTATCATGCATTGAACCTTGATTGGCGATTCGTTTCACATATGATATTATACATGTTTCAATGCCATTCTCCCATATCACCCCACCCTCGCCCTCTCCCACAGAGTCCAAAAGACTGTTCTATACCTATTCTTTCTTTAAGAAAAGTTTTACTGAGAGCCTGACACTTCAAAATCTGAATCACCAGAGGGAAAAGGCTGGTAATAATTGTGCCCTGTGTCCCCTCCCCCAACTGATTTGGCTAGAACAAATGGAATACTAGGCAAGTCAGCCACTCATGGGCAGAAATAGGCTGACCACATGTAAGAGAGAGAAGTGACTTTTCCTTGGATCCCTGGAAAAATACTATAACAGACTGGTAGAAGCATGGAGGCCGACTATAAAGGGAAAGAAAAACGAAGCTTCGTTTCTTGACCATATAGGATGGATTTTCCAGAAGAACAGAACTAGAATATACTTATAACCTTTTAAATAATGTATAATTAAACACAATTTAATCTCATCCATCAGGCTTTTTTACAGAAATAAGTCACTGAATCAGAAAAAAAAGTTTTGTTAGATCATATTAAATATGGTCAGCATAGGCAGATGGTAGTTTAAAAATCATGAAGGAAGTTAGTATTATTCCCTTGGTAGATTTCCCATAGTCTGAAAGTATTTTATATCTAAAATACATTTGAATATCAAACATCAATGTAGACAGCAACTTTACCCCTGTCGTCTACGTTAGCCCCTTAAGTGCTTTCCCATAAGAAATGAGCCTGAGCCAGAGAAGCATAAGTGTTGGCATTTTCGTAGCTGTTTTCTTCATTCTATGTCAAAGTGCACTCACACTTGCCTCCTTTTCACGTCTCTGGGGGTATACATGGGCATCCTGCATCTTGTAAGACTGTGTTTCTGATGATCAAGGAGTAAGAACCTCCAGCATAATGAAACTGTACCCAAGAAAAGTTTTAACTGACCTCTTGAAAATCCTGCTCAAACTTCCAGAGTTGCAAATACTGCTCCATTTTTAGCTGGTGTTTTTCCCAAAATCCATCAAAAGCTATTTCCATATCATGTACTTGAGTCAGCAATCTTAACAAAGCAAAATCATCATTAAACCAATGATTTTATTGCAGGTAGGTAGATAACCCTGATTTGGATGTTAAGAATTATAGGCAAAGTCACAGCCCATGACATTTGGTCCAGGTAGAGACTATCAATGTCCACAGAATCTCCCCTAGGAGCAAACTAATATCTGTGGGTCAGCACGGGGAGGAGTTCTCAGCTTGATTGTCAGAGGGTCAGGAATAATTTTGCAGGTTAACAGGTAGCCACAAAAATATATAATTCCCTTTCAAAAGTATAAGATGCTGCTGCTGCTGCTAAGTCACTTCAGTCGTGTCTGACTCTATGCGACCCCAGAGATGGCAGCCCACCAGGCTCCCCCATCCCTGGGATTCTCCAGGCAAGAATACTGGAGTGGGTTGCCATTCCCTTCTCCAATGCATGAAAGTGAAAAGTGAAAGTGAAGTTGCTCAGTCGTGTCCGACTCTTAGCAACCCCATGGACTGCAGCCTATCAGGCTCCTCCATCCATGGGATTTTCCAGGCAAGAGTACTGGAGTGGGGTGCATTGCCTTCTCCGTTCAAAGTATAAGATAAGTAACTCTAAACCCCAAAGACTACTACTTACTTATTAATAGTTTGCCAGTCACCACTAGTCTGCTGATGATTTTCAAGTTTTGAACTCACAGCACCCTCAGCATCAGGCAATTCCAGATTTGTTAGCAGAATTTTTCCTTCTTTGGTTACAGCTGTGATATCCTTCTGTATAAAGGCAAAACAGGAGCTGGGTAGAAGGCAGCGTACAGCAACAGATGCAGAATAGAATAGTTCTAGCACAGCCTTTGCTTTCATCACTGAAAAATCAAGAACTACCTCAGTACCACAGAATCCAAAAGCTGCAAGGATCTCCAAGAAGCCTCTGCCTACTGAGACAGATTTACAGTCCCCAATTTTATAGGCACAAGTACCCCAAGGCTCAGTTTGTAGCTTCCTCTCACTGGCAGAAAGTTCTAATTTAATATGGAAGCAACCTAAGCATCCAACAACAGATGACTGGATAAAGAAGATATGGTATACATACACATATATACAATGGAATACTACTCGGCCATTAAGAAAGAATAGAATCTTGACATTTGCAACAACATGGATGGACTGGGAGGGTATTATGCTAAGTGAAATAAGTCAGACAGAGAAAGACAAATACCATATGATGTCACTTATATGTGGAATCTAAAAAGTAAAACAAACTAGTGAAAAAAGAAACAGATAGAGAACTAGTCGTTAGGGATGGGGAGAGGGAAGGGGGAGGGGCACCATTTCAAAAAAAGGGCCACTTAAATTCAACATATCCAGGAAATCCTCCTCTCATACTCTTTTTTTAATATTGTGCTTAACACCATATAAATATCTTTTTGTCTCCTTACCCAACAATCTGTGTGAAATAGACACACTCAGCACCTCTCTATCAGAAAAAATACCATGGAAAATTTTGGTTTGTCTCCCCTATCAGACATACCTTTAACAGGTGGTACCTTTCAGCACGAATTGCAAGAATTTCTTCTATTCCAGGAATGTCACCTGGTAGTTCTGTCTCAGCCAGTTCAGTTCCAAAGGACTGTAACATCTGAGCCGTATCTTTCACTGTGAGGGCAAAATTTTCTATAGCCTGCAAAGAGCCCGTGCATGATTCTCTTAATTCTGTGGTAACTTGGCCAGCATGTAAAAACCTAGACCAAAAACTATATTAACTTTCATTTAGATATGACAGCAAAGACATATACTATGACCTCTCCTCTACAAGGAAAGTTGGCATTGGCCTTGACAATGAACCATAACTTTGCATCTAAGCCCCTAAGAAACTTAGTGAGGTGAAGAGACTTCTTGAATATCTAAACATCTATACTTATTTCTCAAACAATGATGAAAACCATTTCTTAAATATGCCATGTACTGAGTACTTTGTTTTATTATCTGGCAAAACATTGTATTTTCCTTATTCTATTTAATTTTGGAATTGAACAATTGTTTTATAATAAAGACTTCTGAAGAGACATGAGAACATCAAAGCCACTTTATCATCATTTATGAACAAATGTTAGCATTTGATGGACTAAGATGACAGAGGAACATTAGTCACAATAATTCAAGTTCTGGAGATTTGAAATTATGACCCCAAAGGCTCTGCTGCCCTAAAATGTCAAGTAAGGTTTGGTTGTTCATTTTGTTTCCAAAATCAGTGACTTAGAGAAAGAAGGACAACATTTAGAGACTATATAAACCCTCTGTTTACCATGTAACTCAAGGCGTCTGCTCTTTTATTTTTAGCTTTCTAGGTTATTAAAGGCAAGCCACTGCTTATTTTGACGACTCACTTTCATACAAATCAACAGGACTGCTGAATGAAAATAAAGATGAGGAAAATAAAATCCTGATTTAAGTAAATATCATTATTTCCTTTAGAAGGGTTCCCATACCTCTGAAATTAGAAGACCCTTATATGACAGATTCACTCTAGTGAGGCACAGAGCCCTTGCCTATCCATACATTTCTAGAACAGAAGGCATTTTTGCTACAAATTTAACTGCCCCCAGGAGAATCACTAGACTGATGAGATTAATAAAATGAATCTCATTTTCTGAGGGCAAGCCATAGGCCAGGCACAGTGTCAAACATGGTATATCTGTAATCTCATTTAATCTTCTCAATAACCCAATGACGTAAAGTTTTATTCTTCCCACTGTATAGTTGGAAAAACTGAAGCTGAGAAAGCTTTTACAACTTGCACAAAGTTACATCGATAAAAATCAGCAGTGCTAGGATTTGAACCCAAACCCTTGGTTTCTTCAAGTTACTACATGGCCACAGGAGAGGGTGGGCAGAGTAGGGTCTCCTTATTCCCTAGGCCTCTCATTTAAATGCCATCCTCAGTGACTCTTCATCATTTCTAGATATTTCCTAAGCAAGAAAATCAAGATGTTGAATTATATATTTTTGAAAAACAGGAACCCCAGAAATCTGTTTTTCCCAAGGAAGAAAAAAAAAATTCTAGAACTAGATTTCAAAGCTAACATGAACTACAGGCTCTACAGTAAGGGCAAAAGAAACATACATTTCTGAAGGTGATCCATTCACTGTGGCTGTACTGCAAGGTGCCGCCTAACTCAGTGGTTAACTGCTTGTCATCAATGTATGTCAGCAAATCACTAACTGAGCTCAGCATAACAACCTATACAAATAAGCGAGAAAGATACCGTTAACTGCCCTCCACGGCACTCCTCCACACAGCCAACTGTACAATGAACTTTAGCATTCGTTTAGCAGAAATGGTTCTAATAATTCTCTCCTGTACATCCCCACACACATGGATATGCTACCTTCCCTCAGGGAATGACGGCTTTCATTTACAAAACATTTCTCTGTAAAATGAAAGTAATCTCCATAGAAACCCAAACACCTGATTCTCTGTGACCTAAAAATTGTGCACTGTCTGTGGTCAACCCTCTGAAAGAATATTAAGCCCATGACAAAGGAAGGGCTTTCTGTAGCAAATTATAATTTATCATGAGGGACTGATCTTTGCAAAAGTAGCAAAATTTATGAGCACTCTTATCCCCAACACTAATAGTGTATAAAAATATCTTCTGGAAAAAAAAGAAAAGCTACTCTGAACTGCTCAGGATGTAAGTTCATGGGAGGTCAAATACATAAAACACACATTCATTTTATTCTCTAAAAATAAAATGTCCTGATTTTATACACACACACAAATACATACATACATACATACATACATACACACACACACACACAACATATGGGATTTACACCTTTTTTAGAAATGAACTGCTTTGTTACAAATTGACTAATCTTTTCCTTTATTTTAACAGTAGGGGCAGAAGACTTTAAGGCATTTTGAATTTACGTTTTTGGAAGACAAATTCTAATTTTTTTTTTCTTTTACATACACTTGTGACCACATGTAAAATAACAACAACATGATACAAATTCTTCATGAGAAAGGGTCAAAACACTTAAATAATATATTCTTACCGGTAATTTGAGCATGAACTCTTCCTGACTAAATCGAAATCCAATGTCTGTGAAAGTTCGTTGGAGAAAACTGGTGGGACGAAGGACCAAAACCAAGTGCAAGTTCCCAGGGAATGAAGACTATAGGAAAAAACAGCACAGGAAAAAAAGAAAAAAATTGTCAAAACATGCACTCAAGTGAGCACATGGCAAAAAATATATAATCAAAGAAAACAAATTCTAAAGTCATAAAAACCACTGAAAAGATAAAACTTAAAAAATGGATGTTGATAACATCTTAAAACACGAAAATAGAAATGAAATGAATGTAAGGTCATCAGGTCAGTTCCTTGCAGTGCTTGTGGCCTGAAATTTTCTCACACTGAAGTCAATCCCACATTATGAAGAATTATACTCTTAAGCTTCATTTTAAACGTGATTGTTTTTGTACTCAAATTGTTTTTAATCCTTGCAAAACAGAATCAAGAGGCAGGTTTCTAGGATAGCCCTAAAAGCCTAAAGGGAGCTGAAATACTGAATATCTGCAGTAAACAATGGAAGAAAACTATCTTGTGGACTTGTATTTTTATTTCATCCAAGAGACATTCACCAAATATCTTCTACGTGTTTCCTCCACGTATTTAAGTGAATGATTATCAGGCACTGTCAGCATTCAGCGTACAGCAATTAATAACATACAGTCCCTACCCAGCTTGCAAGAAAATGACAGTCTAGAGTCCGTTAGCATCATGATAAGTTGATAAATTAAACAAGGGAATTAGAATAATATACAACAGGAAGGTGTAGCACAGAGCATCCTAGACCTAGGAATGTCAAAAAGGACTTGCCTAAAGAGGAATAAAGTGGATCAGGCTGCTTTTCTGGTGTATCCATGTTTCCCAATTTCTTAGAATACTGGCATATAGTAGGCGGTCAAGAAGTAACTGTTAAATGAAAGAGTGCAAAAGACAAGGAGGACCCTATGCAAAATTCACAAGGGCTGGAATAATATGGCCTGATATAAGTAATAAAGTACCACATTCAAATGCTTACTGTATGCCAAGTATTTTGCTAACATTATCACAGTTCCTCTTCATAACAATCCTCCGAAGTAGTTAGGCAATCTGCTTTTACTAATAAAGAAAGTGAGGCTCAGAGAGTTTAAGTATAACTTGGCTCAACTGGTAAAGTCTGAATTGGTACCCAAGTCTGTATTACATCAAGAGGTCCCAGTCAGGAAAGCTAGAGGAAGATGCTGTCGGGGGGTGGAGAGATGTAGTCATGGGAGATGGTGCTAGAAAGATGAGCAGGATCCAGACCAGGAAAGACCTTGGGTCTTTTCCTGGATGCAAGGGGAGACTCTTAAGGGTTTTTAAGTAGCAGAGCAACATAATTAGATTTGCATTTTAGGAGGATCACTTTGGCTTTGGGAATGAACTGGATATGGACAAGAATGGAAGCAAACAGATAAGTTTGCATGCTGGAACAGTCATCCAAGCGAGGGATGATGAGTTTCTGAACTACAGCAACAACAACAGGGATAAGGATAGAATTTAGGAGGTATAATGTGAAAAGTATGATAACCGGATATGTCTGGTGAGAAAAGAATGACTGTAATAGTCAATTTCCAGATTTCTGGCTTGAGTAATTAACTGGGTGAATGGTATAACCCTCATTGACATGGAAACACAAGAGAAGCAGGCTTTCAGGAGGGGGATAAGATGCTGATTCTTGTTCCTGGACCTATTGGGTTGGAAGGGTCAGCAGGACAACCAGATGATGTCCATCAGACAAATGGATGTACAAGGGAGGAGGGAAAGAAGCCTAGACTAGGAATATAGAGTTGGGAGTCATCAGCCTCAAAAGAGCAGACTGAAGCATAATAAAGCAAAATATGCTCAAAATGCTTTAAATCTTTCAGGAATGCTGAAATATTAATAATTGAGCAAAACTATGAAAGAAAAATTAATAAGATACTGTGAGGGCAGGTATATATGGGAAGTCTGTACTTTCTACTGTGAACCTAAATCTGCACTAAACAATACAGTCTATTTTTTAAAAAAGAGTAACTTTCATAGAGGGATAAGACCTAGGCTCTGAAATGACATACAAAAGTGGAAATTTTTTAAATTTAATTTGAGATGGTGATAAAAACATAAACAAGTGGCAATGACAACTAAAGTGAGGGAAAGAGAACTGAGTGCGACACAAATAGGGAAAAGAAAGGAGCACAAGCTTAAATCAGTAAATTAAACAATGATTACAAACAGACACAAATTGGGATGGCTATCCAACTGATCACTCCCCAAGGGGGCCATGTCTGCACTACCCTCTCCTCCCATGAGATTCTACATCCTCTCCCCACCAAATTCCTATGTTGAAACTTAAGCCACAACGTGAAGGTATTTGGTGGTGGGGTGTTCAGGAGATGACGAGGTCATGAGGGTGGAGCCCTCATGAATGGGATTAGTGCCCTTAAGAAAGAGACCCCAGAGAGCTCCTTCAGCCCTTCAGCCATGTGAGGACACAGAAAAGACGACCATCTATGAAGCAGGAAGTGAGCTCTCACCAGATACAGAATTTGCCAGCAACCTGACCTTGGACTTCAGACTCTAGAACTGTGAGAAGTAAAGTCTGTTGTTTATAAGTCACACTGTCTATGGTATTCTGTTATAGCAGCCCATAAAGACTAAGACAGTCTCTTATTAATCTTAATACTGGTTCCTAATGAGAACTGTTATCTTTCTACATGACCTTGCCCTCCTAAGATGCAATGATTTGTCATGGGATGAAAATTTGATGTAAGCAGAATCCAAGTCTCACACTAGCATTTTTTGAACTAGCACTAAGGGAAGGAAACTTAGAGGGTGCAGTTTCAGGGCCACTGGTAGCCATGACCCCTACAGCCAGGGGAAGCTTGAAGCTTATTTCAAAGAACAAAGCAAACAAGTATAGAGAACTGGAAATAGAAACAGAGAGTCCCAGTGATACTGTATATCCTACTGTCTATTATGTTGTTTTTCAGTTGGCAATGGCACTCCACTCCAGTACTCTTGCCTGGAAAATCCCATGGATGGAGGAGCCTGGTAGGCTGCAATCCATGGGGTCGCTAAGAGTTGGACACGACTGAGTGACTTCACTTTCACTTTTCATTTTCATGTATTGGAGAGGAAATAGCTACCCACTCCAGTGTTCTTGGCCTGGAGAATCCCAGGGACGGGGAGCCTGATGGGCTGCCATCTATGGGGTCGCACAGAGTCAGACACAACTGAAGTGACTTAGCAGCAGCAGCAGCAGCAAGTCATGTCTAACTCTGTGACCTCATGGACTGCAGTACACCAGACTTCCCTGTTCTTCACTGTCTATTATGTACAAATGTCTACTTTAGTTTATGCTAAGAATGGTACAATACTTCCCATAGTTGTTATAAAAATTAAAAGAAATAATACATATAAAGCTACTTTGTCAACCCTAAAAAAAACTAATAAGATAGGTTTTTTAAATTTACTTGGGGTTCTTGGACTTAAGCACAAGTAGACTTAGACAAAAGGTTTTTCAGGCTGTGGATAAAGGCTTGCTTAAGGGGAAACTCAGATAGGGACTTGTGAGAACTTTGGACCTATTTCTAGACTGAGAGCACTAATTCTATTTCTACCCTGAAATATTCAGTTTAGGAGTTAAGTCTTTCCTTCTTCACATGGGCAAATTACCAGTATTAGTATTATACTTAACTGCCTTGACTCAAGCTTATTTTTTTCACTTTTAAATGGAATCAAGGGGCTATCCTAATGGCTCAGGGGTGAAGAATCTGCCTGCCAGTGCAGGAGACATGGATTCAATCCCTGGTCCAGGAAGATCCCACATGTCGTGTACCACAACTATTGAGCCTGTGCTCTAGAACCTGGGAGGTACAACTACTGAACTCACGTGTTGCAACTACTGAAGCCCATGCCTGTGCTCCACTGTGAAGTGCCTAGAGCCTGTGCTCTGCAACAAGAGACGCCCCTGCAATGAGAAGCCCACACACCTCAGTGAAGAGTAGGCCTCACTCACTGCAACTAGAGAGTAGCCCGAGCAGCAATAAAGACCCAGTGCAACCAAAAATAAATAAATAAATGGAATGGAAAGCATCCTACTTTTGCCAACACTTAAAGCACTTAAAGTACTCTTATTTTTATTCTTGCATGGACTCTAGGTTGATATGGTTTCATTGTCTTTTTCTGACTTTCCTTAATGTCATATTTTCTGGTATTGCATTAGAAATCCCTAGATGTGAGACCCCAGCAATGACCAACTTAAAGCCTGGAATACTCGCCCCCCTCCAAAACTGGGGGTGGGAGTAGGGGAGGATACTACAGGAACAAAGAAAACCATGTGGTAACTCTCTGCCCGAGGTCAGGCCCTGGTCTCTACCCTGTCACTCCTAGGAGAACAAGGCTGTCCCAGCAGTCAGGCCCCTGATCACACAATAGGGGACAAAGCAGAAAAGAGAGAGACACAGAATCACTGTCCACAGAATCCATGGGGAAGAGAGTTCAGGCAGGTTTTGGGGGTGTTTAGCTGCTCCTAAGTCAGGGATTTCATGTTGGTTGTTTTATTAAATCAGTTATTCTGTCTATTTGATAAAATAGTTATAAACATTGAAAGCTGAATAAAATGCTTCTAAAAATATTTCTACATTCTAATCAGATCATTCTTAAGTAAAACTTCCTGATTATTTTATCATACCTTCTCCTCCCTTAATTCCTTCAAAATGTTCAGTGATTTGCTTATCACAAAAAGCCTACCAAATTTGCATTTCTAAAGAAAAAGCACTATCAAGGATGAACACTTCATTTATTGCCTGTATAATCACATTTGCAATGTTGTTCATTATAGGATAATTTTAGAATCTTTATTGAGCTGCCATGCAAATCTTCCTAGAATACACGGATCCATTAAACTGATAGCTACTCTCAAATCTAAGCCATTTGAAGGAACAAATAACTTGTAGGCAACAGCTATTATTATTTTTTTTAACAGCTATTATCTAGTAGGCAAAACTACTAAACAACTGGGTGACACTCAAACAATTCATTTGATTTGTCAGAGTTACATTTTTTAGAAAACTAAATTATACAGTTCAGACCAAGTATATTGTTTCTATCCCTCATGTCCATTAGATCCCATGTATGAATCAGATACACTTGACTTTTTAATCCCAGTCCCACTCACTTATCCCAGATTTAAATATGTGACTGCCAAACTAATTGCTATAAATCCACAACTTCATATGAATGACTTTTTATAGCTTCTCTCCAGCAAACACACACACACACACACACACACACACACACACACACACACAAACGTACATACATTTATATGTCTTCAGGGCCTCTCAAAGCCTTAAGGTAGGGACAGGAGATTGGCTCAATGGCCATGGGCTGGAGTGTTACTTTTTATTGAGTGACTACTATGAGAATTTTCCTCATTGTGAGCATTACTATGACATTATGCTAAGTATTTTATCTGCAGTAGATTCTGTTTTTACCCTCATTCCACAACTGGAGGAATTGAGTGTAGTAGGCAGAATAAAGGTTCCCCAAAGATGTCCACATCCTAAACCCTGGAACCTGTGAATATGTTACAAGGCAAAAGGGACTCCGTAAATATGATTAAGAATCTTCAGAGCTTCCCTGGTGGTTCAAGTGGTAAAGAAACTGCCTGCAATGCGGGAGACCCAGTTTTGATCCCTGGGTTGGGAAGATCCCCTGGAGAAGGGCATGAAAACCCACTTCAGTATTCTTGCCTGGAGAACTCCGTGGACAGAGGAGCCTAGAGGGCTACAGTCCATGGGGTCACAAAGAGTTGGACATGACTGAGCGACTAACACCTCACCTCACCTTCTGATGGGGAAATGATCCTGGATTATTGGGGTGGGAACAATGCAATCACAAGTAGAGTTATTAAACAGAGGGAGGCACAAGAATCAGAGAAGATATAACAACAGAAGGAGCGGTCAGAGTGATACAAGGCCATGAGCTAAGAAATGTGGGCAGCTTCTAGAAACTAGAATGTCAAGGAAATTGATTATCCTCTAAAGCCTCAGATGCCCTGTTGATATCTTAGCCCAGTGAAACTCAGTTGGACTTTTGACCTCCAGAACTGTAACAATATATTTGGGTTATTTTGAGCTACTAAGTTTGTAGTTAGTTACAGCAGCAACAGGGAACTAATACGCTAAGCTTTTGTGATGCTAAGTAATTCTTCAAGAAATTCTAGCTTACAGCAAATACAGCTCCAGACCTTTCAGCTTTCCCATTCGGTTTGGGGAAATGATGTTCCTACATTTTCCAGCATGCTGCCTTACAGACCCCTAATCTGGTTGGTTATATAAACATGAAAAGGCACAGTTTCTATTTTCGCCCAAATAAACCCTAGATTTTAAAGCTATAAATCGTTTTGAGAGCTTGTCAAAAAAGCAAAAGGATGTGAGCAAGGGTCAGCCTTGTTTTCTTTTATTGCTTTTTTCTTTACAGAAAAAAAAAGCATGCAGCATGAGAGAGGAAACGACACTGGTTTTAGGCACTGGTTGTAGGCGATTTTTTTTTTCTTTTTTGTAGTTCCAACATGCGACTGCTTAAAGGCACCTCGGTAAAAATGAACATGTTGCCCATCTTCACAGGGCTCAGAGCCATTTCCCCGTCTCTGAGCCCGGCCCCACCCCAGCCCTGGGGAGCAGCTCCTACTGGTTCTTCAAATTCAGGGGCAGATAATTCGCTTTCTCTCCTCTTCCCCTCCCAGAGAAGACACTGAATCCCTTTTCCTCATGCCTGCCTTCAGATCACCTGACTATATGGCCTCAGAACAGTTAGCACAGCAATAACAACGACCAAAGGCATCACTTGATACATTTCACTGCTGAAGGCTGGAAATTAACCTTGTTTAATGTTATTTTATGCAGCATCTAAAAGAGGCAATCCACACACCCTCTGCCCCCTTTTCAGTTATCCTAGCTACTTCTTTAAAAACTTTTACAAGTGGCTGATACCACATAAAAGTTTGATTATTTTACTATAAAAACAATTTATACTCCTAGAGCTTTTTCTTTTCATCTTTAGAGCAAAGAAATGGGGTCACAATAAGAGGGGAACTCTTTACTGAAAGCCTAGGACATATGCTCCAGGCTTGTTACGTATATGATCCTATGTAGCCTTTGTAACATTGCAGTGAAGTAGGTATTACGGCCTTTCCACAGATGGGCAAACTGAAGCACAGCATGGTACACTAACTGCTTGCTATGGCTACCTGCTAAGGAGCAGGAGCACACAGGCCAATCTGAATCCTAAAGCCAAGCTCTTTCCAGGACACTTAACCCTTTTCAGACACGTCCTTCACCGCACACTCTGAATGCATGCTCAGACTGCCTGCCTTTCCTTTAGGAATAACTTGACCTTGACACCTACAAAATGGGACAAAAACTAACAGTCAAAACAAATGCTTGAAACAATTTAGCATCACGGAACCTACTGAACAAATTTCATATCATTACAGAGTATTAATACTGAGTTGCTAGCATGTGATTGACCTCAGTAAGGTGGGAACTATCACTTTAGAATACTTTGAGAAAAATCTTATGACCTCAAACTATAGAGAAGAGTTTCCAATGTTGTGAGCTACTTCTGCACTCATTCTTCCCACACTGAAAGAGTACAGAAAGGAAGAGTTACTCCACAGATCACCAAATCCCTTGCCAAGTGACCTCAGGAGTAGGACACTCCCCAACAATGCTCTTTCCTTGTGGCTCACCCTTCTTGTCCCATATCCATTCTCAACAACCCCCCTCACTTGTTCACAGTCATTGCAATTTCCATCAAGTAGCCTATCCGTGGACTCTAAGGCCACTTTACCATCCTTCCAAGGTGCCACCTATCATAGCCTCCAGAATCAGCCCAACACCAGAGATTCTTCCAAGTCAAATCATGGTGTCACCAGCTGAGTTGCAAATTTTTCACTCTGGTCAAGCCGTATCCATGCAAGCAGAACAAATCTGTCTTCCACTATAGTTCTAGGCTTTAGACTTAATCCAATCAATTTCATTTCAAGCTAGCTGTTCCTACAGACAACTTCAAGTAATTAATGTGAGAGAAAAAGAGAGGAAAGACACCAAGAAAGATAACAGACACATATGCTATTCCTTGGAGAAGGCCATGACACTCCACTCCAGTACCCTTGCCTGACAAATCCCATGGATGGAGGAGCCTAGTAGGCTGCAGTTCCTGGGGTCGCTAAGAGTCAGACACAACTGAGCGACTTCACTTTCACTTTTCACTTTCATGCGTTGGAGAAGGAAATGGCAACCCACTCCAGTGTTCTTGCCTGGAGAATCCCAGGGATGGGGGAGCCTGGTGGGCTGCTGTCTATGGGGTCGCATAGAGTTGGACACGACTGAAGCGACTTAGCAGCAGCAGCATGCTATTCCTTAAGGTCCAAACAAATGTCATCTTCTTCGTGAGGCCTTCCTCACCAGCTAGAAGTTCTTTCATAATAGTTATTTATGAACATGTCCTACATTCTCTACTAGATTGACAGCTCTTTCAGCTCTGTAGCCATTCCATGTTTACCTGTGTAACCCATATTGTCTGTAGCTCAATACTACATACACCTACTCATTAAGTACTTGTGTGTTGTATTAATTTCTGTGTATATTAAGTAAGTAAGTCGCTCAGTTGTGTCCGACTCTTTGCGACCCCATGGACTGCAGCCCATCAGGCTCCTCCGTCCATGGGATTCTCCAGGCAAGAATACTGGAGTGGGTTGCCATTTCCTTCTCCAGGGGATCTTCCCGACCCAGGGATCAAACCCAGGTCTCCTGCATTAGAGGCAGATGCTTTAACCTCTGAGCCACCAGGGAAGCCATGTGTATAAACAGAAAGGGCTTCCCAGGTGGCACTAGTGGTAAAGAGCCTGCCTGACAATGCAGGAGACATATGAGATGCAGGTTCAATCCCTGGGTCCAGAAAATCCCCTAGAGAGGATATGGTAACTCACTCCAGTATTCTTGCCTAGAGAATCCCAGGGACAGAGGAGCCTGGCAGGCTACAACCCATGGGGTTGCAAATAGTCGGACATGACTGAAGTGACTGAGCATGCATGCCTGCATATACAGAAAATGAAAAAACTGGAAATAGAACTGCCTTATGACCCAGCAATCCCACTTCTGGGCATACACACCGAGGAAACCAGAATTGAAAGAGACACATGTACCCCAATGTTCATCACAGCACTGTTTATAATAGCCAGGACATGGAAGGAACCTAGATGTCCATCAGCAGATGAATGGATAAGAAAGCTGTGGTATACATACACAATGGAATATTACTCAGCCATTAAAAAGAATACATTTGAATCAGTTCTAATGAGGTGGATGAAACTGGAGCCTATTATATAGAGTGAAGCAAGCCAGAAAGAAAAACACCAATACAGTATACTAATGCATATATATGGAATTTAGAAAGATGGTAACGATAACCCTGTATGCGAGACAGCAAAAGAGACACAGATGTATAGAACAGTTTTTTGGACTCTGTGGGAGAGGGCGAGGGTGGGATGATGTGGGAGAATGGCATTGAAACATGTATAATATCATATATGAAATGAATAGCCAGTCCAGGTTTGATGCATGATACTGGATGCTTGGGGCTGGTGCACTGGGATGACCCAGAGGGATGGTTCGGGGAGGGAGGAGGGAGGGGGGTTCAGGATGGGGTACACGTGTATACCTGTGGCGGATTCATGTTGAATTTACAATACAATATTGTAAAGTAATTAACCTCCAATTAAAATAAATAAATTTATTTAAAAAAAAGAACTGAGAAAACATCTATGCATATAAAGAAATTAAAATCTTCTTAACACTTAAGTCAATTACTTTTGATAACAAAAGTACTAATGTCAGTTGCACCCAATATTGTAAAGCACATACACAGGCATCTCTTGTGCACCATAAATTGTCTGTTAAAAATCTTAAGCTATTATTCCCATAATATAAAACCATGTGTAGAGCTGGAGATGCAATTTTGTCAAAATAAAAAGATTCATATCCTAAACTGTAATTTTAAAAATACTATCTTGCGCTAAGAGCTTTATTAGAAAATAAACCAGTTACTCACCCATGAATGTTCACTGTCATTCAACAAGAATACAATTCTTACTGGCTTATTTCCCTGATCTTATTTTTTATTCCAAGTGTCATTCTGTTCTATGACTGATTGTCACTCTCTCATTTTTTGTGTGTTGTCTTGATTATTTAAACAAGTGGGTATTCTATTTTAAATCATAGCATCAATAATGTTATCTTAAGTTCTGAAAGAAAAAGAGCAGCACCAAAAACTGGACTGATGACCAGTTAATTATTAAATTAGCTAGTGTTATTTCACATTTCTCCAAACGACATCTAAATAGCCCTTCTGAAATTTGCTGGGAATTTGGTATATAAGTGAACCAATGACGGGAAAAATTGAAAATGTATATGAAAGAAGAGATTTCTAAATTCTAGCTTATAAATAATGGTGAGTCACTCTTTTTTTCCTTTAAAAAAGGCAGTCAACAGGCTAGAATTCTGCATCTTTAACATTTGAATTTGGGGAAATATTTTTTTTTTAATTTGAGGAAAATCTGAAATCAGAAAGAATTCATATCATCAGACTTAATATTTTTTCACTTGTCCAGTAACACGTAGCCTTTTTAAACACTAATAAAGTCATCTGCAGATCTGTCCATGATACCATAATCACTTGTCCATGGTGAAAAGAAGGATGAATCCTTTTGTTCAATATTATTTAATTGATAACTAGTGACTTTAAGCTACTCTGCCAAATGAGTCAATACTGTTCATACACTCTTAAATAAATACGATGACAAAGGATGCTTCCTCATAAATTTGATCACATTTAGATCTTGATGCCTTAACACTGCCCTATGTCCATATCACAGTAAGCACATCAATGCAATCCACGCAAATCCAAGTCTCCATTCTCACCCTCCGTCCTGAAAAGCCCCATTCAGCAGTTTGTGCTATAGCACCATGCTGCAGCATTCCTGCACTTGAACTTGGGAACAGGCTTTCCAGGACTGCAGGCAGAGCCCTTACCGCATTCCTTCTGAACCTCATCTTGCCTCTCGGGGGAGTTGCTTCTGCCATCTCGCCTATACACAATAACACGCTTCTTTTCCAATTGTCAATGCAACATTGATGAAATATGAGCTGCGTCTTAGGTAGTATTTAAAAGCGGCAGCCAATAATCTCTATCAAACAAAGCTACCGTGGCTGCTTCCATTACCACCCTGGCAGCGCTGCAAAAAAAAAAAAAAAAAAAAAACACAACCCACTATCTCTGATTAGTCAGCTGACAGATCCTTTCCTACTGCTCATTGTAATTCAGAGTCCACACATTCCCCCAATTACTTAGCCTGATTGAACCTCATGGATTAGCTGGTGCTGGACTGCTCAGGAAGATCAGGCTTTTCCTAAGAGTGGAGGAAGAAAAAAAAAAAAAAAAAAAAACTCTCCTCCTAGGGGCTAGATGGGGCTGGCTTTCTCTGCGCAAGTTGATTTTTAAGGTGGAATGCTAAGAATCTTTTTGAAGGTAGTATTAACTGATATCTTTATTCTTGCCCTACCCTGCTATGTAACTTGAAATTCAATTCTGTTTTTTTTTATTATTATTAAATTCTATTCTGGGTTTAAGCCTGGGAAAGGTTAATAGTTTGTGGGATTTTGTCTTGATGATAATCTAAAAAGAACAGAACATACAAACTTTCTGACACGGGTAGGATTCTCTCCCGAAACATTTCCCCAAAACGTGTAACTAAAAAAAAAAAATATATATATATATATATATATATATATATATAGTCTCCTATCATTATGAAGTATAGCCTAACTGCATAGTTTCTTTAAATATCTATAAATTAAGGTTTTCAAACCAAATTATATAATTACTTCACAGACACTAGTTTAAAATAATATACGAAGACAGTTAGACTTATCTATACAATGGCTGTTTTAACCAGAAAGTCTTTCTGAATGTTAACTTTTCCTCTTGAAATTAGCTTGTATTCAATATTTACCTCTATTGCAAACAGTGTCCAATGGCTATTAATGGTTGAGATATAACTGATGTGCTTTTGAGTATGGGTATAGAGACTATACCATAAGCAGAAACATTTAAAATGTTTAAATGAAACAACACTGAAACTAATCTATAGCCAGTCAGATGTCCTCATCACCTGCACCCCTACTCCTGCCTGGCAATTATGCAAATAAAGGGACCTTGGATGCAGAGCTCTTTGCTGGGCAGACTTCTCAATTCCCCACTGAAAGAGCATCCCTAGGAAACAGAAAAGGGAGCATCACCTCCCAAGAAACAAGTCATTATTCCTTTACTGACCCCAAATCAGTAGTGCTGTGCCGTACTTAGTCACTCAGTTGTGGCTGACTCTTTATGACTCTATGCACTGTAGCCCACTAGGCTCCTCCGTCCATGGGGATTCTCCAGGCAAGAATACTGGAGTGGGTAGCCATTCCCTTCTCCAGGGGATCCTCCCAACCCAGGGATCGAACCCAGATATCCCGCATTGCAGGCAGATTCTTTACCATCTGAGCCACCAGTGAAGCAGTATCAAGACCCAATTCCAAAACTGATGCCATATGCCAACCAGTCACTCAATGAAAATTAATTTCATCAAACATATAGTTTTAGCCAAAAAAAAAAAAAGCTGGGCTGGGTGATTTTAAAAATGCCTTATTATAACAAGTGCTATATTTAGTGTTAAATATTTGATTCTTATCATGAACTAAAGTTTGTTCCACAAGCCCAAGGAGTGATCCTAAAGGCCAGGGCATGATAAATACCTGGATAAGTATCATTCAGCCCCACTGATAGGAGTCTGCAGTACATGGAGGGCAGATGTATTCTCTCCAAAGGAATTTTACCTTTTTTCTAAAAAAAATTATTAATGTATTTGTCTATCCACAAGTCCTTTGGAAAATGACAGGAAGCAGCAAGTGGAAAGGTCACCAACTGGAATTCATGAAAATTCAATTCTTGCTCCCACTCTTTTGGTTACCTAGCTATCTGACCTTGGATTCATCATATAACCTTTCCAAAATGAATATCTATATCAATATAATTCCCTCATCTATAGGACAATTTATAAAGACATCCACCCACAGGACTTAATCAGGAAACAGAGAGAATCAACATTACCTAATAAGTGTGAAAGTGTTTGGAAAAGCAAAAATATATTATATTAAAGTTGACATTTTACTATTTTATTTTGGTGATTTTCATGAATCTGGTATTAATTCTTCTCTCCATTGCTTATGATTAAACACCTCTGTTTTAAGAAATAAACAAAAAACTACCATACTGACTTGCCCAAGATGAGGAATAATTCATAATGGGTATGAAAATAATAATGATCTCATTCATGATACCGTGTGAGTGTCAGTGTATTTCTTGTACTGGTCAGCAAGTTAGTAGAACAAAAAAGAACACTGGTTCAGATGTCCAACAACTTAGATTTCTGTCTTGCCTTCACAACTAAACCAACTGCCTCTGGTGGGTGTGGCCTCCATGTCGGTTGTGAAACGAAGGAAGAATTTCATTGGTTGATGATATTGAACTCTCAAAGAAAAACATGGATTGATTCCCAGCTTCTCTGGTCTGATAGAGCAAGTTGACCACATGGCACTTCCACAGACAGCCCTACTCTTACCAGCTCAGGAAGAGCCTATGGGTTCCTCACCTCCCTCTTTTCTATGAAAGAACTATCAGACAATATTCAGATAAGCCAATAATGTAAAAAGATCATCTCAGCTGTGGGCAAGACTGCATCTCTCATACTGTCTCCTTTAGAGACTCTCTGGGTCTTGGGGAGCTGGGGACTAGACTCTTAGGAAGATATGTCATTTTGCAGGTGACTCCCTACCCTCTCTATCCCAGGGGAAAGAAAAATCTAGAAAGATACACACCAAAATGTTAAAAAGTGCTTATTTCTGGATGGTTGGATTATTAACTATTGTTTTAAACCTCCTTCTTTATACTTTTCAATATACAATGTGTATACAACATGGCTATTGCTGTTTTATAAAAAGTTCCCATAAAAAATTGCCTTGATTTGAAAGGCATAGGAGACCATGAATCTCTTCTCACTCAACTTGAACCATTAACTATTCATTCTTTCCTATAAAGTTTTCTATTGAGTAGAGTTGTTCAGCTCAATCTCCTTTACCAATTCTTCTCTCTAGTTTTCCACCTCTCTGTTCCATCTATCTTTTTAGACTCCATCAGAACAAAAATAATCTGTATCCCCACAAACAGAAAGTATAATGCAAAACAAAAATAAGAAGTTACTGTAGAATAAATTGGTACTTACTGAGATTTTTTGGAGAGATATTTTGAGAGAAGACCAGGTATCCAATCTTCGATCAAGAATAATGGTAAATCGGGAGTCAGATCCATTTTGCCTAGAAGATAAGAGGAAATAATATGTTTTCCTTAATAGTAATCCAACTTTGCTAAATATGTCCTTACTTCCGCTTTACATTTACATGTGATGTCTGGACTGAAGACAGATTTGGGAAGTTATCACAAGGTGCTACAATGGAAAATCAATTTAATTCCATCAGTCCAGTTCAGTTGAGTTCAGTCACTCAGTCGTGTCTGACTCTTTGCAACCCCATGAATCGCAGCACGCCAGGCCTCCCTGTCCATCACCAACTCCCAGAGTTCACTCAAACTCATGTCCATCGAGTCAGTGATGCCATCCAGCCATCTCATCCTCGGTCATCCCCTTCTCCTCCTGCCCCCAATCCCTCCCAGCATCAGAGTCTTTTCCAATGAGTCAACTCTTCGCATGAGGTGGCCAAAGTACTGGAGTTTCAGCTTTAGCATCAGTCCTTCCAATGAATACCCAGGATTGATCTCCTTTAGGATGGACTGGTTGGATCTCCTTGCAGTCCAAGGGACTCTCAAGAGTCTTCTCCAACACCACAGTTCAAAAGCATCAATTATTTGGTGCTCAGCTTTCTTCAGTCCAACTCTCACATCCATACATGACCACTGGAAAAACCATAGCCTTGACTAGATGGACCTTTGTTGGCAAACTAATGTCTCTGCTTTTCAATATGCTGTCTAGGTTGGCCATAATTTCTTCCAAGGAGTAAGTGTCTTTTAATTTCATGGCTGCAATCACCATCTGCAGTGATTTTGGAGCCCAGAAAAATAAAGTCTGACCCTGTTTCCACTGTTTCCCCATCTATTTCCCATGAAGTGATGGGACCAGATGCCATGATCTTCGTTTTCTGAATGTTGAGCTTTAAGCCAACTTTTTCACTCTCCTCTTTCACTTTCATCAAGAGGTTTTTTAGTTCTTCTTCACTTTCTGCCATAAGTGCAGTGTCATCTGCATATCTGAGGTTATTGATATGATTGATATATTGATATGATTAATTCCATATTCTACCACAATTTAAAATTTCTTTTTGCCACTTACGTCAATCTTTTAAACAGGCAAATGCCCCTAAAATGGATTTGGAATACTGTGATTTGGGGCATGGGAAACATTGTAGACAGCTCTGCTTCATGACATCAGATTTAACTTCATGGCAATCCATCATAAGTCAATGATCCATTAACTCATTCAGAAAAACACTGTTAAATCTCTTGCCTGTTCCTTAAGGGAAGGCAGTGTAATGGATAATAAAACTTTTATTTGCCCTAAAGAGACCACTTTCAAGCTTTAAGAGGTACAGTGTAAATTTTGTTTTCTGGGATTTGATTTTTGTTCATGCGTGCTTAGTCACCAGTCGTGTCTGACTCTCTGTGACCCCGTGGACCATGGCCCACCAGGCTCCTCTGTCAATGGGATCCTCCAGGCAAGAATACTGGGTGGGTTGCCATTTCCTTCTCCAGTGGTAAAGTATGAAATGAGTGAAGTAAAGTTGCTCAGTCATGTCTGACTCTTTGCGACTCCATGGACTGTAGCCCACCAGGCTCCTCTGTCCATGGGATTTTCCAGGCAAGAGTACTGGAGTGGGTTGCCATTTCCTTCTCCATTTTGTTCATGAGACTGTTCATAATATTACCATTTTAGATTAATGCCTTCTTAGTCTTCAGGATTAATAACCAGAAAACATTTCCTTTAAAAAAACTTGTTTGCAAACTAAATAAAATCTTTAAGGAAGCTTCTGAAACTTTCCCCTTAAAGCATTCTCATCTCAAATGATTCTCATCTCTCTTCTCTAATACCAAGAAGTTACTCCTAATCCATTTCAATATCACTTTTAAGTCTATTTAACTTTGTCTTGTTATTTTATCCTTGGAAGAAATGAAGAATAGCTGTCTAGCTATTGGCTAGTGACGGTTTCTTTTAGGCTTTAAAGTATGATCATCATTTTCAACCTATGTTCTTCTGCATGGGGACAGATACTTCTTAGCCCCTGATTTTGTTTTCCTAGATCCTCAGTATAATTTTTATAGCAATTTAAGTAGTGGTCAGCTTCCGCTTCCAAGTTATTTCTTATTTATTCTGAAAGTGAGTCTTACAAATCATTTACAATAATAATAGCCACACTAAAACATCACTTTCTTGTTATTACATTCAAATAGGTATCCAAAAAAGAAACCAAATTGAAGAAAACAATGTAATGAAATGCTGTACCTTGCAATAAACGTCAAGTAAGTCAATACTTTTGCTATAACTTCTTCTGGTATGCATTTGAAATTACAATTTTCTGGAAACGTAATGATCCAAGCATCATCCTTTCCCCGGCCACCTAAAACAGTATCAAAAACCACGTTAACATTTATGTCATAACAATGTAAAAAAGAGGATTTTAGATTTGAGAAAGGTGATAAAGAAGACAGGTTGAGGCCAATGCAACTTTTATAAGGATGATGACCTCCACAGAAACCAAAATGGCACCATGCTCCTGCTTAAGTGCAAAAAGTGGCAGGGTGGGGTACTTACCCTGGGGGCCAATGATTAAGACTCCACGTTTCTGACGCAGGGTGAGAGTTCAATCTCTGGTTGGGGAACTAATATCCCACATGCCATGGCCAAAACATCTTTTAAAAAACCAATACAGTATTGTAAAGTAAAATAAAGTAAAAATTAAAAATTAAAAAAAAATGCAACAGGGTGGTTTTGAAATTGAAAAGAAGAAAGAAAGAAAAAGGGGGAGAGACAAAAGAAAGGAAGAGGGGAAGGAGGAAGGAATAAAAGACAGCAAAATGAGGGAAAAATGTCACGGAGTGTGTGTAATAAACATAGTTGAAAATATCACTGATCCCTCATATTGGACAACCATGGGTATTAGGAAATAACTGTTGCTATACCAATACTATGAGTTTAAATTCAAAATGAGTCACTGACAGCTTGATAACAAGTGGAAACGTTGAAAAAATTGACCACTTAGAATCATGGTGAACATGAAAGAGTATAGTATACAAACTACAGGTAATAAATAATGTTCTAACAGATTGGTGGAAGAAATAACATAAGGAATAATAGTGACAATGGTATAGGAATCTTACTAATGCAAAGAAAGAAAGACCACAAAGTATACAATTCAGTGTTCATCCCCCTCCAAAGCCGTCTACACAGCCTGGAGGATTGAGAATGAAAGCCACCTAAGTGCAGGGGTGAACCTTCCATGTGCCTAAGGTCCCATTCTATAGTCAGCCTAACACCTGGGCACAGAGTAGATGCTCAATATATATTTAGTGTTAAATGGAAGTTGAAGGATTATTTTAGGAGGCAAGTTGCCGGGTGGCCTTTGAATCTGGCTTGCTAAAAGAAAATTTTTGAGAGATTTTGTTGTAATTCTTATTTGGCTGAATTTAAATGAATAGAGATATAAGATATAAGAAAATTCAATATGCAATAAAACTATGACAAAGGCAAAGGAGATAAAGTAGAATGATAAAACAACTAATTCTAAAAGAAAGCAAAAATGGAAGGAGAAACAAAGAACAGGACAAATAGAAAACAAATAGTAAAATGATAGATTTAAACCAAGCGATATGCATAATCACGTTAAATGTAAACGATTTGACATTTCAATTAAAAGTTAGAGATAGTCTAATTGGATAAAACAATCAAGACCCAACTATATACTGTCTACGAGAAACAGACTTTAAATATAAAGGCACAATGCATTAAAAGGAAAAAGATGAAAAAAGATATATCATGCTAATTAGTTCAAAGGAGACTGTCTAATATCAGACTAAATAGATTTGTCAAAATTAGAAGATCATTTGATAATCAAACAGTGGTAAATTCATCAAGAGGACATAACATTCCTAAGTGCTTATGTATCTGATAACAGAGCTTCAAAATACAAGAAAGAGGGATGGTACGGGGAGGGAGGTGGGAGGGGGGTTCAAGATGGGGAACACGTGTACATCTGTGGCAGATTCATGTTGATGTATGGCAAAACCAATACAATATTTTAAAGTAATTAGCCTCCAATTAAAATAAATAAATTTATATTTTAAAAAAAGAAACAAAATGTATAGAGCTCCAAGGAGAAATAAACAAATTCACAATTTTAGTTAGAAATTTCACCACCCCTCTGCATTACTGATAGAAGAAGTAGCTGGGAAATTCACTAGGAAACAGTACACCTGAACAACAATTTCACCAGAGTGACTTAAGTGATGTTTCTAGAATACTCTATCCAACAAAAGCAGAACACACATTCTCCACTAGAGCACTTGGGAAAAGGTCAAATTCATTCCTTGCCTTAATCTTTCTCAACAGAAACTTAAGGGAGGGTCCCCATTCCCATAGTACTTTTTTAATCAGACTAGGTCAAAGTAATGAATCAAACTAGACCAAAATAATAAATCAAATG
Organism: Ovis aries; assembly: GCF_016772045.2. Classification (NCBI taxonomy): domain Eukaryota; kingdom Metazoa; phylum Chordata; class Mammalia; order Artiodactyla; family Bovidae; genus Ovis; species Ovis aries. The sequence continues at coordinate 95,754,521 of NC_056080.1, read as the reverse complement.
ATGATAAATCTTTATAACATTCTAGATGTAAAGAGCAAGATGAAGAAAGATAATCATGGAAAATGATGGCATCCACCCAAGAATTTTAAAGGAACTCAAAGGAGAAACTGTACAACTCTGAACCAAGAGATTTAGCCAAGCATGAAACAAGGGGCCTCTATAGATAAGTATGGTATAGAACTAGGAATATTAATAATATATAACATATATATATATATAAAAGTTAGACTTGCCGAGCAGTATTTAGGCAAAGATCCCCTGGAGAAGGAAATGGCAATCCACTACAGTACTCTTGCCTGGAAAATCCCATGGACAGAGGAGCCTGGTAGACTACAGTCTATGGGGTTGCAAAGACTCAGACACGACTGAGCGACTTTACTTTCACTTTCACTGTCATACCTATCAAAGGAAAGAATGTTGGTTCTTATAAGGGTAGATTCTCATCAACTAATCAATAAACTGTTATCACCACTAAGTACACACAAGTGTTGCTGTTGTTGTTGTTTAGTTGCTAAGTCATGTCCGACTCTTTGTGACCCCATAGACCACAGCCCACCAGGCTCCTCTGTCCATGGGATTTTCCAGGCAAGAATACTGGAGTGGGTTGCCATTTCCTCCTCCAGGGGGTCTTCCCAGATCAGGGATCGAACCCACATCTCCTGCATTGGCAGGCAGGTTCTTTACCACTGAGCCACCAGGGAAGAACAAGTGCTGTATGTACTAGGTAGTAAACATGTGAGAAAAGAAAGGAGATATTGATATTCTAAATAAGGAAGTTTTTGTTATTTTTAACATTGGGAACCCATTCTTCAAAAGAAACAACAGGCAAGACGTATTTTGAAAACTACAAAGATCAGATAAGAAAGGAAATTATGGAGAGGGATCTAGATCACGAAATAGGTCCCAAGGGTGTTTCTATTTGAACACAATTTTAAAAACACTGAGGAGCTTCAGTAAAATCCCTTAATCTCAGTAGTAACATCCTTTAATTTCCATAGAGAAAGCCTAGCGCACATTTATACCACTTATAAAATAAAAACATAAAACCTCATTAAGTCACCACTAATTCACAATTACTGCTAATTCTAATCATTAAAGCAGAAGCCAGATTGAAGTGTCCAATTAGGATCATCTATAAAGTAAATGCTCATTTGGTAAACCAAGAATGTAGGTATCATTTTAGGAGAAATAATTTAACTACTTAAAAAGAATAAGATGGTCTCTTGTACTCTCAACACCTAAGAAGGATTTTCATACAAACAACACATATGCTTGTAAACTGTTCTTATCCATTTAATACAATAAATATAATGTTTAATGGCATAGTTCAAGTTACTCTAACACCTGAAAGGAATTTGCTTGTCTTTAAGCAAAGTTTCCCCTAGATATCTGACCGGATTAAAATAAGAGGGGTGGTTTCCTATTGCTGTATCTCTAAAAATATGTAATACTATTGAGCAGCTTTATTTACAAGAGCCAAAAGGTGCAAGCAACCCAAATGTCCACCAATGGATGAATGGATAAACAAATTAACTCATCATACAATGGCATATTCTTCAGCCTTAAAAAAGGAAGGAAATTCTGATATATGCTACAACATAGAAAGACCTGGAGGACATTATGCGAAATAAAAAAAGCTAGTCACAAAAAGACAAATATAGCATGAGTCCACTCATATGAGGCACCAAGAATAGTCAAATATGAAGATACAGAAAGTATCAATATAATGGTAATTGCCAGGTGTTAAAGGGAGGGGGGAAAGAAGGGTTATTTTTTAACCAGTAGAGAGTTTCAGTTTTACAAGACAAGAAGAGTTCTGGAAATGGATGGTGGATGGATGGCTATATAACAATGTGAATGTATTTAATACCACTGAACTATACACTTAAAAATAGCTGAGAAGGTAAATTTTATGTTATATGTATTTCATAATACATTATTCACAAGTTTTAGAAATAATATACAAATGCATATACATTTTAGAAAAGTCAACTTTTTATCATGTGTATGCTGCGTAATTAGGGTGACTCACAGCATTTTTAATGAACATTTAAGTCATCAGAGCTATGGTGGTAGGGAAAACTTCAGAGAAGTCTGTGGCTGCCCTCTCACTCAGCCTGCACCCACCTAGGAGATGGATCCCGAATGTCCAGGGTACAAGGCTGATAAGCCTGGTTTTAATCACTTATCTAAACATATTTAGAACCTCTAGTTATTCTCTAAATGTCCATTTCTTTAGCAACTACATGCACAATGCATGTAGTTTACTGAAATATAAAAATTATATAACCACCTATAAGAAGGACCAAATTAACTTTGCTAATGGATTCAAACATTTATCTGATCTGAATATATGAAAATGTCTGCTTACCAGACAGGAAGGCGATGTCTTGCATTAAGAAGTGGCTGACGTCCTTTACACAGAGAAGCACTTCGTCTTCCGTGACAAACGAGAAAGGGAGAGAAACAATAGGCACATTAGAGAACAGCCGGAAACACACAGGGGATTTCTTAGCATGCAGGAAAGAACTCTGGGGGTCCCGAAGATCTGCATCCACAGATGCAAGGCCAACCTTCTTCTCTTTACTCCTCTCAGCCACCTAAGAAGGAAATCACACTCTGGACAGTGTCACTGTATAAATAAGACCAGTTGTCCTCATTCTCAGAATCTATGCCTGGGACTACTCTCAGTGACCAAAAAGCCAGGGTCAAAAGTCCAAACTCTAGGACATCCGGACTTATCTAAAGGGTAGACAGTCACAAAGAGACACTGTAGCATAGTGTCTTCCTCTTCTCTCTGCAAAGCTTTATTAGTGATTACAAAGCATTTTTTGGGTCCTTTATTGCATTGGATCCTTAAAAAACCCTGGCGAAAGCTATTATTATCCCATCTTACAGGTCAGGAAGTGTCAGAGATCGAGTATAAAGCAGTGGTTAAACATACAGCTTTTAAGTCCAAGAGACCTGAATTCCAATCCCAGCTTGCTGCATATACTGGCTATAAAAACATGTACAAGTTACTTAGCCTCTCAGAGTCTCAAGTTTCCTTACCTGTAAACTGGCCATAATAATATATACCTCACAGGGTGCTGTGCCAACCAAATGCAAAATAACTGGCATAAGAGTCAATGTTTCTTGAACAGCACCCTATTAACTCATCTTTGACCATTAGAAGGGGACACATCCATGTGATCTTCAATATATTTTAGTTGTCCCAGATCTTAAGTGCTAATTTGTAATGTTCAATTCTAGTGAACTCCACAGGGGCCCTAGATCAAAGTCCACTACCTACCTCTGGTCCATGAGCCAGGATAACTTTTTCAAAGAAAACGGGCCATCAAACTCAGCTATTCTGGATCATTGGTTTTAATGCCTGTGGTTCCACATTTCTCAGAGAAGCCATGTTTTCCCCCTTGCCCACTGATACAGAGGGCCTTCAAAGACCTGGTCTCCAGTGGTGTCAGGCTGATGACACATTCCCCTTCTTGATGCTCTTCAGATCATAGCATATGGAGGGCTTGTATCCAGGCCCATCCTGCTCAAGGGCATTGCACACACAGATTCTCAAATGACCCACACTGGAAAATGGAACATGGGCTCTGTTACAGAGCCACACACACACATACAAAATTTGAAACATAAAGAAATGCATTGACTAATTTATTTTCATAAGATCAGTTCAGTTGCTCAGTCATGTCTGAATCTTTGTGACCCCATGGACTGCAGCACGCCAGGCTTCCCTGTCCATCACCAACTCCCGGAGCTTGCTTAAACTCATGTCCATCGAGTCAGTGATGCCATCCAACCATCTCATCCTCTGTCGTCCTTTCTCCTCCTGCCTTCAGTCTTTCCCAGCATCAGGGTCTTTCCCAAGGAGTCAGTTCTTCACATCAGGTGGCCAAAGTATTGGAGCTTCAGCTTCAGCATCAGTCCTTCCAATGAAGGATGAGATGGGAGATAGTGCAAGAGGACTAGAACTTTCTCTGCTCTCAAAGGCCTGCACAAGTGGCAATGTTCTATCATTTAGATGAGAGTTGACTCATTGGAAAAGACTCTGATGCTGGGAGGGATTGGGGGCAGGAGGAGAAGGGGACGACAGAGGATGGGATGGCTGGATGGCATCGCCGACTCAATGGACATGGGTTTGGGTGAACTCCGGGAGATGGTGATGGACAGGGAGGCCTGGAGTGCTGCGATTCATGGGGTCGCAAAGAGTCGGACATGACTGAGAGACTGAACTGAACTGAACTGATTAGGCATTAAAATATTCCTACATAATAAGACCCAATTTCCTCCCTGCTCTGATCAGTAGAAATAACTATCAAGATAAATGGATAAATTTGATGTCAGGTGGCAGATCTGGAAACACTAATATCTGCAACCTGATTCCTCCCATACCATTCAGGCTGTCACATAGTTACAGAAACTATGTCTATTTATTCTACATTTTTTAAAAATCCATTCATGTAGTAAGAGAAGCATCAGGCCATAAAATAAAAGGCTGAGGGCTGGGAGTGGGAGGACTGGACCTGATGCTGGCTTGGCCACTGAGCGGCTCTAGGGTCTGGGGCAAGTCACCTCCACTTCTCACCCATTAGCCACCACAGGCAATACAACAAGTGCTCCAAGGCCCCAGACATCCTGAGATCCAACAACAAGTAAAATCCAGAGACAAAAGGAAAACACCCTGATGTTTCTATCATAAAATGTCTTCCACAACTGTGCTGACAAAATCACATTTCAACACCAACACAAAAGAACAAAATAATGGTTAAAAGAAACAGACTCACAGGGATAGAGAACAAACTAGTTGTTACCAGTGGGGAGGAGGAAGGGGGAGGGGCAACACAGGGGGAGGGGATTAAGAGGTAAAAACCAGTATGTGTATAATAAATAATCAGCACAGGAAATGCAGCCAGTATTTTATAATAACTTTAAATGCAGTATAACCTTTAAAATTTGTGAATCACTATATTTTTCACCTGAAACTTATATTATTAATCAACTACACCTCAATAAAAAAAAATGGTTAAAAGAGAAGATGGTACTATTGGGTTGGTCAAAAAGTTTGTTTGGGTTTTTCCATGGCATCTTACAGAAAAACCCAAAGAGATTTTTGGCCAAACCCAACATTTTAGGGAAAGATCACATTCTCGGTTGAAAACAGGGTGAAGGGAGAGGACATAGCAGGAAAAGGAAACAGAAGCCACGGGGTTATCACTGAGCAGCCAAAAAAGACGCGGTGGCCTTGTTGCTAAGAACAAAGAAACAGAATTCAGAGAAAGCCAACACTGAGTTAAACCCAACTTTGTATCTAACCTCTTGAATTTCCACACAGATTTCCCTCAGAAATGTAAAAATGAGAACAGATATGGTTTAGGATGTTCTTGATGACCCTTTAAACTCTTTTACTCGAGAGCATGAGAAATAAAAAGCCTAAGTCACTAAAGCTGGATCAAATCCACATCACAGAGTGTTTCTTGTTGACCAGATTTATATTTGATATAAAACTTGCAGAGCTGCCCCATGTGGAAAATTCAATTGCTCAAAAATGAAAGGCGTGCAGTCTCCTTACTTTGGACTAGTTGTGAAACCCCAAAAGGACTGGTTGGGAAAACAAAACAAAAAAGCACTAACGCGATAAATTGGGAGATTTGGATTGACATATACACACTGCTGCTGCTGCTGCTAAGTCGCTTCAGTCGTGTCCGACTCTGTGCGACCCCACAGACGGCAGCCCACCAGGCTCCTCCATCCATGGGATTTTCTAGGCAAGAGTACTGGAGTGGAGTGCTAGTGCCTTCTCCAATATATACACTACTATGTATAAAATCCTGGAGGAGGGCGTGGCAACCCACTCCAGTATTCTTGCCTGGAGAATGCCATGGACAGAGGAGCCTGGAGGGCTACAGTCCATGGGGTCGCAAAGAGTCAGACACAACCGAAGCTACTTAGCACAGCAGCACGTGTATAAAAAAGATAATTAATGAGAACCTACTGTATAGCTCAGGGAACTCTACTCAATGCTCTGTGGTGACCTAAGTGGGAAGGATATCTAAAATAGAGGGGATGCATATTTACTTATAGCTGATTCACTTTGCTGTATAGTAGAAACCAACACAACATTGCAAAGCAACTACACTCCAATAAAAAACCTTTTTTTAAAAGGGCACTTACTCAACAGGCTTCCCTGGTGGCTCAGACAGTAAAGCGTCTGCCTGCAGTGCAGGAGACATGGGTTCAATCCCTGGGTCAGGAAGATCCCCTGGAGAAGGAAATGGCAACCCACTCCAGTACTCTTGCCTGGAAAATTCCATGGATGGAGGCACCTGGCAGGCTATAGTCCACGGGGTCTCAAAGAGTCAGACACGACTGGGCGACTTCACTTCACTTTAACTCAACAGGTAATTTGATGAACACCCTCAAAAACACCCTGATGGAACACTCTTCACTGACAAGCTCTGCTGAAGAACCACATAACTGCACAATCAAACACAATTAAGGACATATTGAAGACAAGACAAAGAGAGTGCTTGTCAACTTGTTCATTCCATACATTTGATCAGGAAGTAAAAAGAGCAAACTTTTATTGAATTGGCTATCAAATGCAAACTCAATCTCTAATATTTCTTTTATAATATAAAAGGTAGTTGTGCAAATGAGAATACAAGCTCAGAATTCAAATATGAAGAATTTTAGAAGTCCTAAAAGGTGTGGAAATAAATAATATATTTAGGATGGTTTGCAGAGGAGGAAGGTAAACCCATCCAATTAGTTGATTCATTTCGGTGGTGTCACTAGCAGGGGAAGAAAAAAAAAAAAAAAACACTTGTCACCTTAATACAGGGTGCCCTTTATAGTTTTTAAAGATTTACTTTGGACCATTTGTTTTTTAAAAACAAATATTTCTTGAGCACCTACTAAGTGCCAGATTCTATTCTAAACTGTGGCTAGATGTTCTGGGTAACAGTAAAGATTTACAATCAAAAAATTTTGTGAACTACTGGGGTTTAAGCATACTGTAACATTCCCCAGGAAACACAGACACACTGCATGCAACTCCTCCTTGGGCTGTGTATGCAGTGTTTCCCAAACCTATTCGTTCAGGTACTTCTTTGGTTGGTTGGTTGGATAGTGGTTTGGTTGGTTGGTTAGTTGGTTAGTTTTTTCCCTTCAGAGTAAAAGAGAAGACAAACAGAAAGCAACAGAGAGCTACACTGACTCCATGTAAAGAAGCACTTGTTTTAGAAGTCAGAATGCTCTATAGACGAAATGACTGCCATTGTAGCTAGAGAAGCCCTTTCCCATCACTAAGAGCATTGAAACAAAGGCCAAGCAACTCTGTAGAAAGGAGACTAGAGAGAATAGTGGAGCATGTACGTGGATTTGAGTAAATGATCTTTCATGTCCTACTTCTCCAAGAGTCTATGCCTCCATGAACTGAATATGTGCTGCTATTCCAAGGCATTTAAATTCTGAGTTTATTAATGACTCTTATAGGAAAAATAATGGTTTATTTGATATCTACAAGCATTCTCATTTGATAGAAAGCATTTTTACTCCAGATTCTGGTGTATAACAGCAATAATTCCAGCTGTTGAGCTTTACTTCCTAGTGACATGTTCTCATGTACATTTATATTTATCCCTTCCCTGGGGGTTCTGTCAGAGAAGGCAACGGCACCCCACTCCAGTACTCTTGCCTGGAAAATCCCATGGATGGAGGAGCCTGATGGGCTGCAGTCCATGGGGTCGCTAAGAGTCGGACACGACTGAGCGATGTCACTTTCACTTTTCACTTCCATGCATTGGAGAAAAAAATGGCAACCCACTCCAGTGTTCTTGCCTGGAGAATCCCAGGGACGGGGGAGCCTGGTGGGCTGCCATCTATGGGTTGCACAGAGTCAGACACTATTGAAGTGACTTAGCAGCAGCAGCAGGGTTTCTGTTCCTATCCCATAGAAGAATATGAGTTCTGAACCATGCTGCATAATATGCCATTCTGTCCAAGCACCAGAGAACCAGGGCAAATATTAACTGCTTAAAACAGCAAATACCTCTGCTTTGATCTTTTCTGAAAAATAAGATCCAAAAGAGAGGGCATATATGTCTAGTAGTCATGTATGGATGTGAGAGTTGGACTATAAAGAAAGCTGAGTGCCAAAGAATTGATGCTTTTGAACTGTGGTGCTGGAGAAGACTCTTGAGAGTCCCTAGGATTGCAAGTAAATCAAACCAGTCAATCCTAAAGGAAATCAGTCATGAATATTCATTGGAAGGACTGATACTGAAGCTGAAACTCCAATACTTTGGCCACCTGATGCGAAGAACCAACTCATTTGAAAAGACCCTGATGCTGGGAAAGATTGAAGGCTGGAGGAGAAGGGGACGACAGAAGATGAGAAGGTTGGATGGCATCACCAACTCAATGGACATAAGTTTGAGCAACCTCTGGGAGTTGGTGATGGACAGGGAAGCCTGGAATGCTGCAGTCCATGGGGTCACAAAGAGTCGGACACGACTGAGTGACTGAACTGACTGATAGCTGATTTACTTTGCTGTATAGCAGAAAGTAACATAACATTGTAAAGCAAATATACTTAATAAAAAATGTTTTAAAACGGGAAACAAATTAAAATAGAAAAGGAAATAAAGGAAATGTCAACCAGAAAGTTATAATCTCTTTGCCACCACCAATATGAAAACAGAGGGGAAAAGTGCTGTGAATGATTAAAAGTAGCTATTTACTGAGCACCTAGTACTTGCCAGGTTTCATGAGATTTCTCAGGCAAGAATACTGGAATGGCTTGCTATTTCCTTCTCCGGAGGATCTTCCCAATCCAGGGATCAAACCCACGTCTCCTGCTTGACAGGCAGATTCTTTTATCATCTGAGACACCAGGAACCACATGGACAGAGGAAACCTGACAGGTTACAGTCAATAGGGTCGCAAAGTGCCTAACATAACTGAGGGACTAATACACAGTACTTGCCAAGTATGCATAAAGTACTTTGTATGCATTTTCTCTGATCTTACAACAATCCTCCAAGATGGATATTAAAACCCTGACCTTACAGATGAAGTAACAGGCTCAGAGAGGCTCCCATTCATGCACTTATTTATTTAAGAAATTCACACAGAACAATTGCTAGGCACAGGCACTGTTCAGACCCTAGTAGAAGATGCAGAAGTTTTCACAGTGTCATCCATTTGGTTCCCTAACCTTCAGACAGGCAGAAGAATACAATCAGCTCAAATGCAAATTACTAACTAGATATGGTTTATTAACCTCATATTTTCTTCCAGGAAGAGTTTCATCCCAAACCATATCAAGAATGTTTATAACACAATCTTTTGCCAGAAATGCCATTATTCTTACAGACTGAAATTCTTTTTGAAGGTTCACTATTGCTGATGTTCACGACTCAAATAAAACTTGGTTTTGTTTTGAGTCCTAAATTCCATGGCAAGGCAGATGGGAGTCTATGTGTGTAATTCTTCCCTTTCAATATGAACATCAGATATACTATACCATCTGTAAACAGTAATGACTTTGAACATGCAACAAATTCAAGTGCTCTCTTGACAAGTGTTATGCTTTAAAAGGTGGAACAAATAAAAGGGTAATTCTGAAACCATCACAAAATGAATTCCCATTAGACTATAGTAGAACAAACTATGCAGTACTTTGTTCTGTCATAAAGGTACAGTATAAAAGACTCACATAATCCTGCACTAACAAAGGAAAACCAAGATTCTTGCTAAACCCCTCTGCTCCCAACATCCTCCAATCTATTTTATTCAACTCACCAAACATCTATTGGGCTTTTATTTGTTCCTCTTGCTAGGTGCTGTGGCCCACTGGAATATGAAAGAGTGTCTCACCACAAGCTTAAAAATTAACAGAAGATACATTTAAACAACTGACCATAATATGTAGTACAGTATGTGCTATAATAGATATGCACAATATAGAGTAAAGGAAGGGGAGAAATTATTGCATTGAGATTAAGAGATTAAGAAAAAGGAAGGGAAAAAAAGAAAAAGGAGGATTTCATAGATGAGGTGACATCTGACCTGAGCCTGGAAAACTGGGTGGGATTCAAATACACAGACAGGGGAATAAAAAATGACATAGAAATGAGGCACCAACGCAGGAGTAGGTGAAGGCATCAGGGACTGTATATGTCTTGATATGGGTTGAGTTCAGATAATGGGATAATCTAACTAAAGCCAGACAGCAAGACTGGAAATAAAAAGTGGAGAACTTTTCCAAGCCTCCAGTGGAGAGCAAGCTTCTGGAATGCCTCTGATCCAAGATCTCTGCCTTAGCACAAAGGTATTTTCCAAGCAGGCAACACCTACAACACAGTGGTGGGGCTGGAGAAACTGGCAGAGTCTAGAGTCAACTACCAACTCTGGATATAACTTCAAGATGCCCCAAGACTCAGGTTGTTGATAAGCGCTTGTGAAACAAAATGTGCAGGAAGGAAAAGGGAAAGGGAAGTCCAAGGCCCTCTCTCCTGTAGTATAAACTCCAAAGAAAACTTGGCCTGAGTACTAAGATGCCCATTTTTTTTTTCCAAAAGTTAACATTTTGAAATCTCACATTTGACTCTTTTTCATTCTTCTACCCCAAACCCAATCGTAAGGACCTTGGAACAAATCAATTAAAGTCGTAAAAAGAAAAACAGGAAATTTAAAAAATTAATTCCCAGACTTCCCTGGTGGCGCAGTGGATAAGAATCCACCTGCCGATGGAAGGGACATGGCTTTGATCTCTGGAAGATTCCACATGCTGTGAGGCAAGTGGACCACAACTATTGAGCCTGCGCTCTAGAGCCTGTGTTCCACAAGAGAAGCCACCACAATGAGAAGCCCGTGCATGGCAACTAAAGAGAACAGACCCCCTCACCCCACCTAGAAAAAGCCCATGCAAAGTAACAAAGACCCAGCACAGCCAAAAATAAATAAATAATAAAATGAAGAAATAAAATTTAAAAAATTAATTCCAAAACTCTTTGTAGCTGCTATAGACATGTATACATCATTAGATTTCACAATTGTCATTTTAGATGTCATATAGTCCAAGATGGGCTTCCCAGGTGGTACTAGAGGTAAAGAACCTGCCTGCAAATCCAGGAGACAAAAGAGACGCAGGTTCGATCCCTGGATCAGGAAGATCCCTGGAGGAAGGCATGGCAACCCATTCCAGTATTTCTGCCTGGAGAATACCATGGACAGAGGAGTCTGGTGGGCTATAGTCCATAGGGTCGCACAGAGTCAGACATGACTGAAGTGACTTAGCATGTATGCACACAGGGTGTATAATGTCATATGCAGGCTGTGATGTTGCAGGATATATATATATATATATATATATATATATATATACATACATACACATATATAAATACACACACACAATGGAATATTACTCAGCCACAAAAAAAGGAATGAAATCATGCCATTAGCAGCAACATGGATGGACCTAGAGATTATCATACTGAGTGAGGTTTGCCAGACAGAAAAAGACAAGTATCATATGTTGTCACTTATATGTGTAATCTGAAAAAAAAATACAAATGAACTTATTTATAAAACAGGAACAGACTTGTGGTTGCCAAGGGGGATGGGGGAGGGCTGGATTGGGAGTTTGGACACAAACTACTATATATAAACTAGATTTTTAAAAAAAGGTGGGGGGGCTTCCCTGGTGGTCCAGTGGTTAAGAATCTGCCTGCCAATGCAGGAGACATGACTTTGACTTGGTCTGAGAAGATCTCACATGCTGCAGGGCAACTAAGCCTGTTCACCGTGACTACTGAGCCCATGCACCTAGAGACCGTGCTCTGCAAACAGTGAAGCCACCAAAATGAGAAGTCTGCATACGGCCAACTAGAGAATAGCCCCCACTGGACGAGATTAGAGAAAGCTCACACACAGTAATGAAAACGAAGTACAGCCAAAAAATAAAAAAATTAATCAATTTTTTAAAAAGAATCTATAAAAAAATATAAAAACAAGGACCCACTGTATAGTACAGGGAACTACATTTAATATCTTGTGATAACTACAATAGAAAAGAATATGAAAAAGAGTATGTATATATTTGTATATCTGAATCACTTTGCCTTACACCAGAAACTAACAGAACATTGTAAATCAACTATATCTGCAATTTTTAACAAAACTGTTTATCCAGTATGATGTCAAATATATAATTAACAACAACAACAACAAAAAACTAAAAAACTTCAATGTTAACAGGGTTTTTCCTCTGGGCCATAAAAATTTTTTTGGTATATTTTTCACTTTTTTGGGGTAATGATCATGTTCACTTTTTTAAGAGCAGTTTTAAGGTTAACAGCATAATTGAAGGGTAAGTACAGCAATCTCCTATATACGCCCTGCCCCTACATATGCATAGCCCCGTAATCAACATCACTCATCAGAAAAGTACATTTATTACAACTGATGAACATTCACTGACACATCATTGTCACCCAGAGTCCATAGTTTACATTAGGGTTCACTTTTGGTGATGTAAATTCTATAGGTTTGGACAAAAGTATAATGACATGTATCCATCATTATGGTATCATGCAGAGTATTTTCACTGCCCTAAAATTCCTCTGTGTTCCACCTATTCATCTTTCCCACACACAACCCATGGTAATCACTGGGTTTTTTAAACTGTCTACATAGTTTTGCCTTTTACAGAATGTCTTATTGATGGAATCATACAGTATATAGCCCTTTCGGATTGGTTTCTTTCACTTAGCAATATGCATTTTAGGTTCCTCTATGTCTTTTCATGGCTTGCTAGCTAATTTCTTTTTAGCACTGAATAATATTCCATTCCCTGGCTGTACCACTTTTTATTTATCCATTCTATTTTCCTTTTTTGATAAGTTGTGTTTTCATTTTCATTTAATTGAAAGTATTTTTCTAAAATTGCTTTGCGATTTCTTCATTGACCCATGTGTTATTTAGAGGTATGTTGCTTAATATCCATGTATTTTAGAATTTTCCAGTTATCTTTCTGATATTGGTTTCTAGTTTAATTCCACTGTGGTCTAAGAACAGCCATCGTTTGATTTACACTCTTTTAAATGTGTTAAGGTGGTATATCATGGTTAATATTCCCTATGAGCCTGAAAAGAATCACTTTTTAATTATATAGTTATTCATATTTATTGAACTATAATTCACATATCGAAAACTCATCCTTTTAAAATGTACAATTTGGTATATTTTAGTATATTTAAAAATTTTTGAAACCATCACTGCTATTTTTATTTTTTTAATTGGAGAACAATTGCTTTAAAATGCTGTGATGGTTTCTGCTGTACAACATGAATCACTTATAAGTATACATATATCACTTCCCTCTTGAGCCTCCCTGCTAGCCCAGCCCCTTCCCACCACCCTGTGTCATCACAGAGCACCAGGCTGAGCTCCCTGTGCTGTACAGCACTTCCCACCAGCTGTCTGTGTCACATACGGTAGTGTCTATATGTCAATGCTACTCTCTCAGTTCATCCCACGCTCGCTTTCCCCCATTGTGTCATCACCTCTGTTTAACTCCAGAACATTTTCATAATTTCAAAATGGAATCCTGTAAAATGCAAAACAAAACCACAATGAGATACCACCTACACCTGTCAAAATGGCCATAATCAAAAAGAACACAAATAACAAATGTTAGTGAGGATGTGGAAAAATGAGAACCCTCGTGCACTGTTGGTAAGAAGGTAAATTGGTGCAGCCACTGTGGAAAACTGTATGGAGGTTTCTCAAAAATTGAAAATTTAAAAAAAAAAAAAGGACTACCATGTGACCCAGCAATTCCACTCCAAGGTATATATCCAAAAGAAACTAAAACACTAATTAGAAAACATACATGTACCCCAATGTTCATGTGTATGTGTTAAGTCACTTCAGTTGTGCCTGATTCTTTGTGACCCTACGGACCATAGTCCACTAGGCTCCTCTGTCCATGGAATTCTCCAGGAAGAATACTGAAGTGGGTTGCCATTTCCTCCTCCAGGGGATCTTCCCGATCCAGGGATCAAACCCAAGTCTCTTATGTTTCCTGTATTGGCAGGTGGGTTCTTTACCACTAGCACCACCTTGGAAGCCCCAAAGATCATAGCAGCCTTATTTACAATTGCCAAGGTATGGAAGCAACCTAAATGTCCATCAACAGATGAATGGATAAAGAAGATGCGATTTGTGTGTGTGTGTGTGTGTGTGTGTGTGTGTATGTATATATATACATATATATATCGGAGAAGGCAATGGCACCCCACTCCAGTGTTCTTGCCTGGAAAATCCCATGGATGGAGGAGCCTGGTAGGCTGCAGTTCATGGGGTCACGAAGAGTCAGACACGACTGAGTGACTTCCCTTTCACTTTTCACTTTCATGCATTGGAGAAGGAAATGGCAACCCACTCCAGTGTTCTTGCCTGGAGAATCTCAGGGACAGGGGAGACTGGTGGGCTGCCGTCTATGGGGTCACACAGAGTCGGACACGACTGAAGTGACTTAGGAGCATATATATATATATATATATATATATATATATATAATGAAATATTACTCATCCATTAAAAAATGAGATTTTTGCCATTTGCAGCAACATGGATAGACTTGGAGGGTAATGCTAAGTGAAATAAGTGAGACAAAGACATATGTTATATGATATCACTTATACGTGGAATCTAGAAAATACAAGAAAAAATTAAAAATTAAAAAATACAATGAAGTAGTGTCTAAAACAAAAAAGAAGCAGAAATACAGACTTTGAGAAGAAACTAGTGGCTATGGGGAAGAGGGGCAATACAGGGGTGGGGAAGTCGGAGGTACAAACTATTGGGTGTAGGATAGGCTCAAGGATGTACTGTACAACATGGAGAATATATCCAGTATTTTGTAATAGATGTAAATAGAAAACCTGTATCAAATTTTTAAAACAATTTTTTAAAACTTTCTGGGAAAAAAAAAGAATCCCTGTAGCATTAGAAGTCAGTACAGAAAGAGTTAACATAGCAGGCCTCCACTGCTTATCCTTAGAAAGGCCGAATTGCAAAGTAAGCCTTTGGCTGGAATCTGGGAACTTTGACTCAGGAAGTAAACAATGTGGATTATGCTAAACACCTGCTTTCCTTTAGGGAGCAAGGAAACATTGGTATCTGCTAGTGATAGAGTCTCCAGTACTCTTGCCTGGAAAATCCCATGGACAGAGGAGCCTGGAAGGCTGCAGTCCATGGGGTCGCTGAGGGTCAGACACGACTGAGCGACTTCACTTTCCCTTTTCACTTTCATGCATTGGAGAAGGAAATGGCAACCCACTCCAGTGTTCTTGCCTGGAGAATCCCAGGGACGGGGGAGCCTGGTAGGCTGTCGTCTATGGGGTCGCACAGAATCAGACACGACTGAAGCGACTTAGCAGCAATAGCAGCAGCAGCAGTGATAGAGTGCCTATGTGACTACCCACCGCTATCAACCCTGCAAGAAGCCTCTAAGAGTCCCTGATTGGCAACATTTCATGTGTGTCACAACTTGTTGCTGGGGGAACTATTTAAGCACATTCTTTGTGGCTCCACTTGGAAGAGAACCCTTGAAAGCTTGTGCCTGGTTTTCTCTAGACTTTATATTGTGTGCCTTTCCTCTTGCTTATTTTGCTTTGTATCTGTTTGTTGTAATAAACACCAGCTAGGAGCACAACAATAAGCTTGAGTCCTGTGATTCTGCCTAGAAAGTGAGTAAACCTGGAGTGGTCTTGGTGATACCCAACACACAGTCACTTCCCCAAAGGAAAAAGTAAAACTATCTCTATTTGCAAATGACTTGAATGTAGAAAATAATAAGGAATTCACACACAGAGACACAAAGACAATAAAGCATTTTAGTATTAATAAGCAAATTCAGCAAGAGTACAGTATATTATTATAGTATTTTATTATTATAGTATTTTAAGTAGCTGAGCTACTTAAAATCTGAAAAGATGATGCTGTTAAAGTGCTGCACTCAATATGCCAACAAATTTGGAAAACTCAGCAATGGCCACAGGACTGGGAAAAGATCAGTTTTCCTTTCAATCCCAAAAAAAGGGGAATGCCAAAGAATGTTCAAATTACTGTACAACTGCACTCATTTCACATGCTAGCAAGGTAATGCTCAAAATCCTTCAAGCTAGGCTTCAACAGTACGTGAACTGAGAAGTTCCAGATGTTAAGCTAGATTTAGAAAAGGCAAAGGAACCAGAGATCAAACTGCCAACATCCGCTGGATCATAGAAAAAGCAAGGGAATTCCAGAAAAATATCTACTTCTGCTTTACTGATTACACTAAAGCCTTTGACTGTGTGGACCACAACAAACTGTGAAAATTCTGAAAGAGATGGGGATACCAGGCCAAATTACCTGCCTCCTGAGAAATCTGTATGCAGGTCAAGAAGCAACAGTTAGAACTGGACAGGGAACAATGGACTGGTTCAAAATTGGGGAAGGAGTACATCAAGGCTGTATATTATTTAACATCGATGCAGAGTACATTATGTGAAATGCCAGGCTGGACAAATCACAAGCTGGAATCAAGACTGCCAGGAGAAATATCAACAACCTCAGATTTGCATATGAAACCACCCTAATAACAGAAAGCAAAGAGGAACTAAAGAGCCTATTGATGAAGGTGAAAGAGGAGAATGAAAAAGCTGGCTTAAAATTCAACATTCAAAAAACTAAGACCAAGGCATCTGGTCCCATCACTTCACGGCAGGTAGAGAAAAAGAGGAAGTGTGACAGATTTTACTTTCTTGGGCTCCAAAATGACTGCAGCCACGAAATTAAAAGACGCTTGTCCTTGGAAGAAAAGCTATGACAAACCTAGACAGCACATTAAAAAGCAGAGATATTACTTTGCTGACAAAGGTCCATCTAGTCAAAGCTTTGGTTTTTCTGAGAGTTGATCCATAAAGAAGCCTGAGTGATGAAGAATTGATGCTTTTGAATTGTGGTACTGAAGAAGACTCTTGAGAGTCCCTTGGACAGCAAGGAGATCAAACCAGTCAATCCTAAAGGAAATCAACCCTGAATATTCACTGGAAGGACTGATGCTGAAGCTAAAGCTCTAATAGTCTGGTCACCGTATAATAAGAGCCAACTCATTGGAAAAGACCCTGATGCTGGGAAAGACTGAGGGCAGGAGGAGAGGGGAGTGACACAGGATGAGATGGTTGGATGGGATCGATGACTCAATGGACACGAATTTCAGCAAACTCCAAGAGATAGTGAAGGACAGGGAAGCCTGGCATTCTACAGTCCATGGGGTTGCAGAGTTGGATATGACTTAGTGACTGAACAACAAAAAAGAGCCTGTAGACCTCAGGACTGGGTTGCCTCAGGCCAAACAACTAACAGGAGGGAGCACAGCCCCACCCATTAGTAGAAAAATGGACTGAAGATGTACTGAGCCTGGCCCTGCCCAACAAAGCAAGACCCAGTTTTTCCCACAGCCAGTCCCTCCCATCAGGAAGCTTGCACAAGCCTCTTATCCTTACCCACCAGCAGGCAGACAGAAGAGGCAAGAACTACAGTCTCACAGCCTCCAGAACAAAAACCACAATCACAGAAAGCTAACCATAAAGAACATTTAGTAATCAATAATAAAAAGGCAAATACAATTAAAAGTGGGCAAAGTGGATTTGAATAGACACATCTTCAAAGTAGGTATAAAACTGACCAATAAGCACATGCAAAAATGCTCAATATCATTTATTCATTATGGAAATACATATCAAGACTACAATTAGATAACACTTCACTCCCACGGGAATGGCAATAATGAAAAAAGATGGACAATAACAAGTATTAGCAAGTAAAAGTCACTCAGTAGGGTCTGACTCTTTGCAACCCCATGGACTATACAGTCCATGGAATTCTCCAGGCCAGAATACTGGAGTGGGTAGCTGTTCCCTTCTCCAGGGGATCTTCCCAACCCAGGGATCGAACCCAGGTCTCCCACATTACAGGCAGATTCTTTACCAGCTCAGCCACCAGGGAAGCCCAAGAACACTGGAGTGGGTAGCCTATCACTTCTCTAGTGGATCTTCCTGACCCAGGATTGAACCAGGGTCTCCTACAATGCAGGAGGATTCTTTACCAGCTAAGCTACCAGGGAAGCCCAGTTAGCAAGTATGTGGACAAATCAGAAACTCTATATAGTGTTCAGGAGAATGTAAAACGGTTCAGCCACTGTGCAAAACAGTTGAGTAATTTCTCAAAAAGCTAAACCATATGACCTAGCAATTTTACTTCTAAGTACATACCTGAAAAAAATGAAAACACACATCTACACAAAACATGCAAGAAATCTCAATAGCATTATTCATAATAACCAAAAGTAGAAACAGAAATGTCTATCAACTGAAGAATGGGTAAACAAATGTGGTATATCCATGTGATGGAATATTATTCAGCAATAAAGAGTAGTAAAGGATTGATACATGCTACAACATGGATGGATCTTGAAAACATTTTGCTAAGTGAAAGAAGCCACAAATTATAAGATTTCATTTTATGAAATATCCTGAATAGGCATAGAGAGAGAAAGAGTAAGTAGACTAGTGCTTGCTTCAGTTCAGTTCAGTCGCTCAGTCATGTCTGACTCTTTGCGACCCCATGAACCGCAGCACGCCAGGCCTCCCCGTCCATCACCAACTCCCAGAGTTCACCCAAACCCATGTCCATTGAGTTGGTGATGCCATCCAACCATCTCATCCTCTGTCGTCCCCTTCTCCTCCTGCCCTCAATCTTTCCCAGCACTAGGGTCTTCTCAAATGAGTCAGCTCTTCACATCAGGTGCCCTAAGTATTGGAGTTTCAGCTTTAACATTAGTCCCTCCAATGAACACCCAGGACTGATCTCCTTTAGGATGGACTGGTTGGCTCTCTTTGCAGTCCAAGGGACTCTCAAGAGTCTTCTCCAACATCACAGCTCAAAAGCATCAATTCTTCGGTGTTCAGTTTTCTCTATAGTCCAATTCTCACATCCATACATGACCACTGGAAAAACCATAGCTTGACTAGATGGACCTTTGTTGACAAAGTAATGTCTCTGCTTTACAATATGCTGTCTGCTGCTGCTGCTGTTGTTGCTAAGTCACTTCAGTCATGTCCAACTCTGTGCGACCCCATAGAGGGCAGCCCACCAGGCTCCCCCATCCCTGGGATTCTCCAGGCAAGAACACTGGAGTGGGTTGCCATTGCCTTCTCCAAATATGCTGTCTAGGTTGGTCATAACTTTCCTTCTACGGAGCAAGCGTCTTTTAATCTCATGGCTGCAATCACCATCTGCAGTGATTTTGAAGCCCCAAAAAATAAAGTCAGCCACTGTTTCCACTGTTTCCCATCTATTTCCCATGAAGTGATGGGACCAAATGCCATGATCTTAGTTTTCTGAATGTTGAGCTTTAAGCCAACTTTTTCACTCTCCTCTTTCACTTTCATCAAGAGGCTCTTTAGATCTTCTTCACTTTCTGCCAGAAGGGTGGTGTCATCTGCATATCTGAGGTTATTGACATTTCTCCTGGCAATCTTGATTCCAGTTTGTGCTTCTTCCAGCCCAGTGTTTCTCATGATGTACTCTGCGTAGAAGTTAAATAAGCAGGGTGACCATATACAGCCTTGACGTACTCCTTTTCCTATTTGGAACCAGTCTGTTTTTCTATGTCCAGTTCTAACTGTTGCCTCCTGACCTGCATACAAGTTTCTCAAGAGGCAGGTCAGATGGTCTGGTATTCCCATCTCTTTCAGAATTTTCCACAGTTTATTGTGATCCACACAGTCAATGGCTTTGGCAAAGTCAATAAAGCAGAAATAGATGTTTTTCTGGAACTCTCTTGCTTTTCAATGATCCAGCGGATGTTGGCAATTTGATCTCTGGTTCTTCTGCCTTTTCTAAAACCAGCTTGAACATTTGGATTCATGGTTCACGTATTGCTGAAGCCTGGCTTGGAGAATTTTAAGCATTATTTTACTAGCATGTGGGATGAGTGCAATTGTGCAGTAGTTTGAGCATTCTTTGGCATTGCCTTTCTTTGGGATTGGAATGAAAACTGACCTTTTCCAGTCCTGTGGCCACTGCTGAGTTTTCCAAATTTGCTGGCATATTGAGTGCAGCACTTTCACAGTATCATCTTTCAAGATTTGAAATCCTGGTTTCTTAAAGTGCTTGCTTAGGGCTGGGGAATGGGGAAACTGGGAAGATCCTAGCCAAAGGGTATAGGGTTTCTTTTAACAATAATGAAATGCCCCAGCATTGGTTTCAGTGATGATGACACACATCTGAATGTGCTAAAAACTTTGAATCTAACATTTTAAATGGGTACATTACATGTATAGTATGTTAGTGAAGTGAAAGTCACTTAGTCATGTCTCTTTGCAACCCCGTGGACTATACAGTCCATGGAATTCTCCTGGCCAGGTTACCGGAGTCGGTAGCCGTTCCCTTCTCTAGGGGATCTTCCCAAACCAGGGATGGAACCCAGGTCTCCCGCATTGCATGCAGATTCTTTACCAGCTGAGCCACCAGGGAAGCCCATGGTATGTTAAGTATATGTAATAAAGTTGTTACAAAATAATAAATCAAGGAAAGAATCACTGTTTGTAAGAAAAATGTTCATCTGAATTATCTGAGTAAAGGATGCCTGTTTTCTACCTCTCCTTCCAAAGGAATTTGAACATGGGAAAACAAATAGAAGTGGGTTCAACTTTTGAAAATGTGTGTTAAGGAAAAAAGATGAAGGTTGTGGGGCCTCCCTGGTGGCTCAGATGGTAAAGAATCCGCCTGCAGTGCAGGAGACCTGGGTTCGATCCCTGGGTGGGGAAGATCCCCTGGAGAAGGAAGTGGCAACCCACTCCAGTATTCTTGCCTGGAGAATTTCATGGACAGAAGAGACTGGAGGGCTACAGTCCATGGGATTGCAGAGAGTCAGACACCACTAAGCAACTAAGCAAAATAATAATAACAATAAAGGGATTTTTTTACAAAAGTTAAAGGTTGTGCATAAAGGTAAACCACAATGACATCACACAGTCAGTAAGTTCACACAATGCTTATATTTCATTATTTTGGGTGATGTAGAAATATAAAATTCTGATATTTTCATACACACAAATATTTCTTATAAAGTTAATATAGCACAGTACTTTTGACTGCATGCTTCAAAGGCAGACTGTCTGTATTCCAATTCCAGCTCTCCCACTTACAAGCTGTATCACCAAGGACAAGTTGCTTATACTCTCCGTGTCTCAATTTCCTTTATTGGTAAAATGGAGAAAAATGACAGTAGCTATTTCATTGTGTGTTGTAATAAGTAAGCAAAGACTTAATATGCAAAGACTTGGAATAGTGTCTAATATATGGTAATTACTCAATACACACTGGCCATTGTTATAGAGGAAAGAAAAAAATAAGATTACAACTTAAAAGGTTTACTGTACAAGTGAGCATTCAGGCAATGGCAGATAATAACTGGGTTAGCATTATGGTTCTGCAAAGTGTTTCATTCCCACCCCTCCCCAAATAGCCACAGCTGTTCCTGGCCAGAATACCACTTCCATCTTTCAGTTCATCTGCAAATAGGGGAGTAGGTCACGGTTCTTTATCCATATCTAGGGTTTTGTATACAAGGAAAACTCTGAGATGGTATCATCTTTGAATATAAAAATGGAACTTTCGAGTTTGAAAAACAGGGAGGAGTTTACCCTTATTGGTCTCATGGGGGACTAAAAATCCTAAAAAAATCTTCCTGCTACAAAACATAAAAATATAGTGGAAAAAACAAAATTAAATCATTCCTAATTTATTTTTCTGCTCAGTTGGCAGGAAAGACAAGGAAATCTTCAAAGGCCAAAACCATTATGAGGGCAAATATCCTGAGAGAAGCCAACAGAGAATAGTAGTTGCCCCAGGGCAGCTGCCAAATCACAGGTGACTTAAAACCTGGTTTTAATAGTCATGCATTGATGGAGATTGAAAGCCTACAGCATCGGGAATCAGATCAGAGAAAATGTGTATAATCTGTGGGTAGGATAGAGGTTTCTAAACAGGACACAAGAAGCACAAAGCTTAAAGAAAAAGACTGATAATTTAGGCTATACTAAAGGTAAATTTTTCTTTCATCAAAAGACATCACAAAGAAAGTGATGACAAGACGAATTAGAAGCAGACACTGCAATACATATGTGACAAGTAATATCAAGGATATATAAAAGATTGTAAGCCAATTTTAAAAAGAGACAAACAACATGACAGAAAAATGGAAAACAAAATAACAGGAACAAGCATTTCACAGAAAAGGAAATAGGAATGGTCAATAAACATTTGAAAAGATCTTCCAAGACATTTGTAAAGTGTGAAATGCAAATTTCAAGGACAGTAAGATAATCTTTTATACCCAATGCTTAAACAAAAATTTTATTTTAGCACAAAGTATAAAGGGGCTTTTTAATTATATGTAACATAGGCAAAATTATTTAAGTCATGGCAAAACCAATACAGTATTGTAAAAGTAAAATAAAGTAAAATTTAAAAAAATAAAAATATTCACAGAAAAAAAACTTTTAAGGAATTGCACATGTTCTTCTCATTCTTTCCATTGCCAATCACCTTAATTCCTCCAATGTCAAAAACAAGATAAGACTGTCCTTTCAGAAAGTTTTGCTCAGCCCACAGCTGTCATGCCAATTAGTCCACAATTCTTTTAGTTGGGCTTCTCTGATCTCCAATGGAAATGGACACACTTCAAAATTCCCCACCTATAATCTTTGGGATCCAGTTTCCTCAAGCAATTCATTTTAGGACCACATTTAGGGTCAGGAGATGGGTCTGTCTGGTTCTGAATTTGACACCCTGTAAAAAGGCATTAAGTTCAAATCATATTCACTCCTAAGCTATCACATCCAGAAAAGTACAGATCGTTGGGTTATACCAACCCCTAGTAGTACGAAGTGGATTTCTAAGGGAAGCCAGGAAAGGGAAGGAAGAAATGAGAGGCTGGAAGGAGAAAATGGGGATACAAATGAGGAATCCACATTGCAAAACCACTTAAGTGTCTTCTTATTTAGACACCAGCCACTTTCATCACCTGTGTATTTCTTCTTTCAACAAACTTTTGTTAGATTCCCATCTGTTGCCAGGCCCTGTGCAGCGATGGGGGACACACAAAAATCAGTGACTTACTGGCCCTGCCTCAGGAGCGTGTCATCTGGGAGAATGCAGTGACAGCTCAGAGTACTAAGTGTTACAATAGCGTTGAGCCCAGGACAGCATGAGCACACAGAGAAACGACATGGAGTACTAAACTGATGAAATAGATCGTGTCTAAAAAATGGGAGAGAAAAAAAAAAAAAAAACATTTTGTGGCCTAACCTTTGCTGAATATATCTCCTGGTATTCATTTTCAGCATGTTCAGTTTGCAGTCATGACTCAACATTATACCAAGGTCGATGGTCTCTGACCTGCTTCCAAGGAGGGGAGTAAGTGGTGGTGAGCTCCCTCATCCTGTCATGGATGAGATAAATGAAGGGGAGCCATTCATTTCTGTAACTTTGTCAACATCAACGTTTACATGTTTCTCCACATGCATCTAGTCCAGAGAACTGGAAATAATAAGTATGCAATTAAAATGACTGATTTTGAAAGTTCATTCTAGCATCTTTCAAATAACTTGTAGGGAGGGAGGCTCAAGAGCAAGGGGAATGTGTATGTGTGTATGTGTGTGTGTGTGTGTGTATCTTATTCACTTTGTTGTATAGCAGACACTAACACAACATTGTAAAGCAATTATACTCCAATTTAAAAAAAAATCACTTGTAAAGTCGATAGGCAATATGAAGAGGCTCACACTGATAAGAAAATGTTAAAAACTGCAGGGTAGAGCCTTTATTTACTCTTCTCCACTGTGAAAGCTCTTTTACGACTTGATCATGTGCCTTTTAAAATTTACACTCCATAAAAATTGACAAGATCTTTGCTAAATGTCAGAACTCTGGTAGGGCTCTTTAAATTGGCTATGAGTATATATATATATATTATATACATTTTTCATATATGTTTTATACAATTCTACATCATCTTCAAAACTATACATTACCTGTCATGGAAATAAATGTCTTTGAGAATTAGCTTCCATGAGTACTTCGGAAAGCACAGGTTTAAAAAAAACCTCTTCATCACACAATTTTGAATGTTCCAGATTATTTCTTAGCAAGAGAAATTTTGGGGGGAAAAAGCATGTAAATCAAAGGGCCATCACTTTATTCATCTAAATCATACTCATTCAAGTACCCACAGTGCAAATGATCAGGGACAGGTTGGAACATGAGCTTAAAATCAAATCACAGTCCCCAACCACCACAGTCACCGCCACCACTAGATAATTCTAAACACAGTGACTTAGTAACAGGTAAATATTAACATTAGCCTGTTTTTAAAATTTTTATTATAACATCAGGCCTTTCGAAAGCAGCTATTTAAAGTACAAGCTATAAAATAAGACAAGACAACCCACTAATGTCAGAACTCACAATATCCATGTAGGCATATGACTAAGTGCCAGATCTCCTATTCCATGGCTATTCATCTCTTCTTAGGTTCAGAAAATCTAATTTTGAAATACATAGCATCTGCAATGGTAAATCCAATTACAATGACTTACTTTAGCTTATAAGGCATGCAAAAGAACACATAACATCTGTCAATGGTCCTTGTAAAGTGTTAACGGAAGGACGCAAAACTGACCCTCTTTTGGAAACTGACACGTACAAAATGGCAAAGAAAACCAGGGCAGCTGCTTTTTGCGCTATCACTAATCATGTGATCAGGCTGGCACGTACAAACACAAAGATGTCCTGCAAATACACACATTACTTTTCAGTCTCATCAAAGACTATAAGAATACATAATCACACCATTTCAGTTTAAGTAGGGGAAATATTATTTAAAATAATTTCCTATGGTTTTTCTTGTCTTCAGTCTGCATATTGAGCAGCTAATTCTTCAACTTCACTGACAGTGGCACAGGAGTGCAAGTGAAGGTTTGATGAACAGAGAACCCAGTGCCTTGAATGTGTAGAAGCCTGTCTTATATGAAAGGAAAAAGATAACAACATGATTTTATATATCTTATATTTCCTGTACTCCTGTGTGTATCACACATTTTATAATGAAATCACTTTTAAGTAAACCTATTCAAACGCAAGTCACAGTTTAACATAAGGGGGGAAGATTACAATTTGGTAAAATGCTTAGATATACATGGATTCTATTTTTTTTAAGTTAGCTCTTTTCAAAAAAAAAAAAACAACTATGTACTTATTTATTTGGCTGAACGAAGTCTTTGTTGCGGCATGTGAGATCTTTTTTTAGTTGCAGCAAGAGGGATCTAGTTCCCTGATTAGGGATCGAACCCAAGCCCCTGAATTGAGAGCAGAGTCTTTTAGCCACTGGACTACCAGGGAAGACCATACATGGATTCTTTGTTTTCCTCACCATTTATTTAGAAATAAGCTCCTTGTTGGCAGGGATTTTCGTGTTTTGTTCACTGAAATACCCCAACAGTATCTAGCACACAGAAGGTGATCTACACATGTTGAATTTATGTATCTATATCCATTAAAAATGTCCACACATCCAAACTGACTGCTTATAAATAACTTAAAAACCAAAGACAATTTCTTTCTCTTATTTCACTTAGCATAATACCCTTCAGGTCCATCCACTTTGCTGCAAATAGCAAAATTTCATTCATTTTTTATGACTGAGTAATACTCCAGTGTGTGTGTGTGTGTGTGTGTGTGTGTGTGCCTGTGTGTGTGTATCACATATTCTTTATCTATTCATCTGTTGACACTTAGGTTACTTCCATGTCTTAGCTATTATAAATAATGCTGCTATGAACACAGAGGGTGCATGTACGTTTTCTAATCAGTATTTTTGTTTCCTTTGGATATACACCCAGGGGTTGAATTGCTAGGTCATATGGTAATTCTTTTTTTTTTTTTTTTTTAAGTTTTAGTTTTTCAAGAAACCTCCATACTGTTTTCCACAGTACTCCACATCCTCACTAACATTTGTTATTCATGGTCTTTTTGACAATAGCCACTTCGACAGGAGTGACGTGATACTTCATTGTTGTTTTGATTTGCATTTCTGTGATGATTAGCAATGTTGAGCATCTGTTTATGTTCCCGTCGTCCATCTACACATCCTCTTTTTAAAAATGTCTGTTCGAGTCTTCTGCCCACTTTTTAATCAGGTTGTTCACTTTTTTTATTATTTATTTTTACCTGGAGGATAACTGCTTTACAATATTGTGTTGGTTTCTGCTATACATTAACATGAATCAGTCATAGGTATACATATGTCCCCTCCCTCTTGAACCTCCCTCCCATCTCCCTCCCCACCCCACTTCTCCAGGTTGTTACAGAGCCCCAGTTTGAGCTCCCTGAGTCATACAGCAAATTTCCACTAGCTATCCAATTTTACACATGGTAAAGTATATGTTTCCATGCTACTCTCTCCATTCGTCCCACCCCCTCCGCCCCCACTGTGTCCACAAGTCGGTTCTCTATGTCTGTGTCTCCACTGCTGCCCTGCAGACAGGCTCATCAGCACCATCCTTCTATATTCCATATATATGCATTAATATATGATATTTGTCTTTCTCTTTCTGACTTACTTCACTTTGTATAGTAGGCTCTAGGTTCATCCACCTCATTGAACAGATTCAAATGCATTCCTTTTTATAGCTGAGTAATATTCCATTGTGCATATATACCACGACTTCTTTATCTATTCATCTCTTGATAGACATCTAAGTTGTTTCCATGTCCTAGCTATTGTAAATAGTGCTACAATGAACATTCGGTACATGTGTCTTTCTCAATTACGGCTTCCTCAGGGTATATGCCCAGTAATGGGATTGTTGGGTTGTTCATTTTTTTTTTTTTTTTTGATGTTGAGTTGTATGAGCTATTTACATTAGGTTGGCAAAAAGGTTCATTTGGGTTTTCCCATAAGATGCTATGGAAAAACTCAAATGAACCTTTTGACCAACTCAATATATTTTGGATAGTAACCCCTTACTGGTTATATGATTTGCAAATGTTTTCTCCCATCTGTAGGTTGCCTTCTTGTTTTTGCTGTGCAAAAGCTTTTAAGTTTAATTAGGTCCCGTTTGTTTATTTTTGCTTTTATTTCCTTTACTCTAGGAGATATCCAAAGAAATATTGCTACGATTTATGTCAGAGTGTTCTGCCTATGTTTTCCTCTAGGAGTTTTATGGTTTTTCCTCTTACATTTAGGTCTTTAATCCATTCTGAGTTTTTTTTTTTAATATAGTGTTAGAGAATATTCTGATTTCTTTCTTTTATAGGTAGCTGTCCAGTTTCTTAGCACCACTTATTGAAGAGACTGTCTTTTCTCCATTGTATATTCTTGTCTCCTTTGTTGTAGATTCATTGATCATAGGTGCATGAGCTTATTTCTGGGCTCTGAATTCTGTTCCATTGATCTATGTGTCTTTTTTTGTGTCAGTACCATACTGTATGGTATTGCTTAGAGGTGGAATCTAAAAAATACACAAACTAGTGAATATAATAAAAGAAACACACCCACAGATATAGAGAACCAACTAATGGTTACCAGTGGGGAGAGAGAAAGGTGGAGGGGCAATATAGGCTTAGGGGATCAAGAGGAACAAACTATTACGGATAAGACAAGCAAGAAGGATATATCGTACAACACAGGGAATAGAGTCAGCATTCTATAATAACTTTTATTTTTAAAATATTTTTAAAAATTGTGAGTCACTATATTATATAAATATAACTTATAATTCTTCTTATAATTTTATTTATTTATTTTTGCTGTGTCTTCATTGCTGGGTAGGCTCACCCCTGTGGTGAGCAGGGGTTACTCTCTAGTTACAGTGCCCAGGCTTCTCATTGCAATGGCTTTACTTGTTTCAGAGCACGGGCTCTAGGATGTGCCAACTTTAGTAGTTGTGGCACATGGGCTGAGTAGTTGAGGCTCCCAGGCTCTAGAGCACAGGCTCAATAGTTATGGTACTTGGGCTTAGTTGCTCCACAGTATGTGGGATCTTCCCAGATCGGGGATTGAACCCATGTCTCCTGCATTGGCAGGCAGATTCCTTACTACAGAGCCACCAGGGAAGCCCAGCTGTAACTTATATAATGATGTACATCAATTATACTTCAACTAAAAAACAATAATAATATAAATCAGATTAACGTGCTAAAGTAAATTGAAACTTTGACAACTGAGACTGCACATTTTCCTAGTACAAAAGCTGGAGCTGTGATTGTCTTGGGAACCTGCCTAAGGATCAAGGCCTAGTCAATTCATTACTTGGGAACCCAATACATATAGGTAAATTTTGAGAGGGACTGAATCTTACCATAAAGAGAACTAGATATGTGGTGATTTACTCTATGTAAAAATCTGGATAAGTAAATGTTTTCCCTGCTTAAAGCATCAGCAAATCCATGGCAGAGTTGGCCCAAGCTTAACTGTCCAGCACTGAAATCTATTTTCCTAAAAGATACCTGCTGCCAAGGGAAGCGGATTATACATTTGATTGACAAATGGTATTGTCCAGCACGAGAAGGTCTTTTGCAGATTCCTGGTCAATATGGTATAAAAACTCATGCTTCTCATTTTCTCTATGTTAACCCACTCCAGTCACACACAGACTCACACATCAAATGCTGAATCACAAACACTAAGGCAATTGAGTTTGTGATTATATTTTGTTGCTGCTTTTGTTTTCATTGTGATTTTTTTTTCTTCAGAACTGTATATATTTATATTTTTTCTTTTTTTGCTTCTTAAACTGTTAGCAATGTCTCTAGAATTACCATAATAAGAATGAATTAATATATCATATTAATAATCATTAATATATCATAACTCTAACTAAATTCTTGAAAATCTACACATGAATAACCATCTAATGTGAGCACTGATGGGCCAGAAAAGCATTAGAGTACATAATTATCAAATATCTTAAGAATGAATGCACTATATTGGGGGAAAACCTCAATTTGCACAACACAAAAATGAGATTCAGACATTCCCTAAATTGATCTACACAGTCAATGCAATCCCTAATAAAATCCTAGCTAGTTTTTTTATGCAGAAAATGACAAGCTAATCTTAAAATTAATATGGAAATGTAAGCGTCCCAGGATAGCAAAAACAATCTTGAAAAAGAACAAAGTGGGAAAACTCACAGTTTCTGATTTCAAAATTGAGTACACAGTTACAATAATCAAGACAGTATGATACAAGTATAATGACAGACTTAACAGATAGATCGGTGGAATGGAATTGTCCAGAAATAAACCCTTACATCTATGGTCAACTGATTTTAAACCAAGGTACCGAAACATTTTAGTGGGGAAAGAATGTTCTTTTCAATAAATGGTGCTAGGAACACCTGTGTATAGGCACATGGTTAAAAGGATAAAATTGAATCCATAACTCACACTGTATACAAAAATCAACTAAAAAATCTATCAAAGACCAAAATGTAAGACCTAGAACTATAAAACTCAGATGAAAATATAAGTGGAGTTCTTTGTGACCTAGGATTAGGTGGGGCTTCCTGGGTGGTTCAGCTGGTAAAGAATCTGCCTACAATGCAGGAGACCTGGGTTCAATCCCTGGGTTGGAAAGATCCCCTGGCAACCCACTCCAGTATTCTTCCCTGAAGAATCCCATGGACAGAGGAGCCTGGGGTCGCAAAGAGTCAGACACAACTGAGCAACTAACACCGCACAATGATTAGGCAATACTATATATGACACCAAAAGCACAGAAGACAAGAGAAAAAACAAGTCAACAGGTACATACAAGAAAAGATGCTGAACATCACTAGTCACAAGGGAAATGTAAATCAAAACCACAGATATAACCTCACACCTTGTAAGAATAGCTATTATCAAAAAGAGAAGAAATAACAAATGTTGGAGAGGATGAGGAGAAAAAGGAACCCTTGTGTTAATGTAAATTGGTGCAGTAACTATTGAAAACAAGATGGATGTTCCTCAAAAAATTAAAAATGAAGACTTCCCTGGTGGTACAGTGGATAGAAATCCATGTGTCAATGTAGGGGATATAGGTTCGATCCCTGGTAGAGGAAGATTCCACATGCTGAGGAGCAACTAAACCCGTACACCACAACTATAGAGTAACCCCCACACTCTACAAATAGAGAAAGCCTTCTTGCAGCAATGAAGATCCAGTGCAACCAAAAATTTTTAAAAATTAATTAAAAATGAAATTGCCATATGATCCAGCAATTCCACTTCTGGGTATTTATCCAAAGAAAATGAAAACAACAACTCAAAAAGATATATGCACCCTCATGTTCATTGCAACATTATTTACAAATAGCCAAGACAAAAAAAAACCTTAAGTGTACATCAATGGATAAACAGATAAAGAAGCTATGGTATATATGTACAATGGAATATTATTCAGCCATAGAAAAGAAGAAAATCTTGCCATTTGAGACAACATAGATGGATTTGAGGGTATTATGCTAAGTGAAGTAAGTTAGACAGAGAAAGACAAATATCATATAATGATTCCACTTATACGTGGAATCTTAAAAAAAGAAAAAAAAAGCGAACAGACTGATGGTTGCCAGAGGTGGGAGATCGAATGGGGGTGGGAGACATGGGTGAAGGAAGTAAAAAGGTGCAAACTGTAAGTTATGAAATAAATAAGTCATGGGGAGGTAATGTACAGCAGAGTGACTATAGTTAAAAACATTTTACTGCACATTTGAAGGTTGCTAACAGCAAATCAAAGTGTGGTGATGGATGTTAATTAGGCTTATTTCCTAATATACAACTATTGAATTATTATATTGTATACCTGAAACTAATATCTCAATTATATCTCAATTTTAAAAGAGAATTGAAAACAGAAACTCAAAAAAAGAGAAATAGGTAAATTTGATTCCAAAGTTAAAAAGGCTTGTGCTTCAAATGAAACCATTAATTAAATGAAAGATAATTCACATAACAGGAGAAAATAGTTGCAAATTAATATTTTGTAAGGATCCTTGAATCCAGACTACATAAAGAACTCTTACAACTAAACAGTAAAAAGAGACATAGCCCAATTTAAAAATGGGCCAAGAATCTGCACATTTATCCAAAAAAGATACAGCATTCAAGTGGCCAATAAGCACATGAAAATGTCCTCAGTTTCACTAGCCATTCGGGAAATGCAAATCAAAACCACAATGTGAAACCACTTCACACCCACTAGAATGGCTGGAATCAAACAAGTCCTCAGAAGGATGTGGAGAAAATGGAACCCCCCTACAATGATGATAGGAATGAAACGTTACAGCTGCTTTGGAAGTCAGGGAGTTCCTCAATGATTAAACTCAACAGTGACTCTATGACCTAGCAAATCCACTCCTCCATATATACTCAAGAGAAGTGAAAACATGTCCACACAGAAACTTGTATAAAAATATTCATAGTAACATTATTCATAATAGATAAAGATGGAAATAATTCAAATGTCCATCAACTGAAGAACCGATAATTAAAATATGCAGTCAGATAGAAGAATGAATACTGGCAAATGCTACAATATGGATGAAACTTGAGAACATTATGTTAAGTGAAAGAAGCCAGACACAAAAGATCATATATTCTATTTATCTGAAATGTCCAGAATAGGCACATCTTTAAAGATAGAAAGGATATGAATGGCTGCCAGGGGCTGGTGGGAAGAGCCAGTGGGAGGAAATGAGGGGTCATGGCTAATGGGCATGAAGGTTTCTTTTGGGGGTGATGGGAATGTTATAAACTTGTGGTAATGAATGCACGATTGTGATTATACTAAAACCTACTAAAATGTGTACTTTAAGTGGGTTAATTGTATGGCATGTGGGCTTCCCACATAGTTCAGTTGGTAAAGCATCTGCCTGCAATGAGGGAGACCTGGGTTCAATTCCTGGGTCGGTAAGTTCTCCTGGAGAAGGAAATGGCAACCCACTCCAGTATTCTTACCTGGAGAATCCCATGGACAGAGGAGCCTGGCAAGCTACAGTTCATGGGATCACAAGAGTTGGACACAACTTAGTGCTATCTTTCTTAAAGCTGTTTAAAAAAAAAAAAAAACTAGAAGGGATCCTATTTTTTTCCATCTGCCTTCTTGCTAACAAAACTTTTTCCACCTTCCCTTTTCAGATTAATGCAAAAATTATCTGAAAACAGAGCAGACAAATCTCCGTCAAGTTACTGGCTCATAATTTTCCAGAGATGAATACACAAATGTAAATTATAAGTGCTGTTAATAAGTCTGGTTTCCCAGCATCTGTGGGGTGAACCAGACAACTTAACTTCTTGGCAAAGGCAGCAATATCACTGGTAAATATTCGAAAGTCAGAAAGGAGATAATTACCTTTTGAAGTAAATTTCAGCATATTAAAATGTCACTATATTTGCTAATTCAACTATTTTATAAAGCCCCAAACTTTATTATAAGTATAAACTGTTCCTTCTTTCCAATATGCCATCAGCTTATTTTTTTCATTAACACGTGCATGTACTTGTGCTTAGTCACTCAATTGTGTTCGATTCCTTTCAACCCAATAGACTGTAGCCCGCCAGGCTCCTCTGTCCATGCGATTCTCCAGGCAAGAATACTGGAGTGAGTTGCCATGCCCTATTCCACGGGATCTTCCCAAACCAGGGATAGAACCCAGGTCTCCTGCATTGCGTGTGGATACTTTACCATCTGAGCTAACAGGGAAGCCCTTCCATTAACATATGATTGTTTTTTTAAAAATTATACCATGAATTGAAAATGGTAGAAGGTAACTGATAAAGGTCTTCTCAATTGGAAAGCAATAGTGGCTGCTTAGTATTTCTACTGAAGAAAGAATAATATGGGAAGGAATTCATCTGCCGCAGGAATTTAAGTCGCGAATGACTAAACTGAAGATTTCTTATGCCCATAAAGATTAAGGCTCGTTTAGCCCTGAAGTTGTAGTTTCTCTCCTTGTAGAGCTCTCCTAGACCTCTTCTTTGTTGTTGTCAAGTCACTAAGTCATGTCCGACTCTTAGGACTGTAAGAGTTGCGATCCCATGGACTATACCATGCCAGGCTCTTCTGTCCTCCACTGTCTCCCAAACTTTGCTCAAATTCATGTCCATTGAGTTGGTGATGCTATCTAACCATCTCATCCTCTGTTGCCCCCTTCTCCTTTTGCCTTCAATCAGACTTCTTTACCTCCAGGAATAGATTATTTTGGTTCCAGACTCTGAGCAAAGGAACGTGAGTCAAAGTGACCTGTGGGCAAATGGGACAGTGCAAACATTTGAACAACAAACCACAGAAATGATTTGTCTCTTTGGAGCATGGTTTCCACTTGTGCTCTATTAAATAAGATCTGGGGAAAAGGTTATCCCCAAGTCTTTATTGAGGGAAACAAAGAACTGTCCCTTCTCACTGATCTCTTCTCTAGACTCATTCATCCAGGCTTTAAATACCACCTACGAGGCTGATGACTCCCAAGTTGATATCCCTAAGCCAGATCCTTTCCCTGAAGACCAGATTTCTATATCCATTTGCCAACTCAACAACTCTGCATGGACATCGAACAGACACCTCAAAGTTATTAGGTCCTAAACCAAACTCTTTTTTGGGCTGTGCCACATGGCTCATGGGACCTCAGTTCTCAGACCAGGGATTGAACCTGGACCTATAGCAGTGAAAGCATTGAGTCCTAACCACTGGACCACTAGGGAATTCCCCCTCAAAGCAAACTTCCAATCATGATTTCGCCACACCCTGCTCCACCTGCAGGCATCTCCATCAATGACAATTCCTTCCGTCTGCTTGCTCAGGCCCACATTCTTAGTCATCCTTGATGCATCTCTTGCTCTCAGGGCCCACATCCAAACCATGAGCAAATAATTTTGGGTCTACTTTCAAAATATACCCAGACTCTCACCACCTCCATCATTACCTCTCTGGTTCAAGCCACCATCATCAGTCTTTGCAGCCTTCTAATTGGTGAACTTGTTCTGGATGCGAGGTAAGTCTCTCCTTTGCTTAGAACCTGCCTATGGCTCCTCATGTGACTCAGAGTAAAACCTAAGGTCCTTACCATGCCCTTTATGATCCAGACCCGTTACTTCTCTGGCTTCATCTCTGTCTGTCTCTGTCTCTTTCACATACACATACATACACACACACATAACTTCTGCCACACTGGTTCTCTTCCCATTCCTTGAATTTGTCAGTATTTTGCCATCTCAAGGCTTTTGCATTGATTGTCCCCTCTGCCTAGAATACTCCCTCAGACCACTCTGGTGACACCCTAACCTCTCTTAGATCTTTGTTCACTGTCACCTTGCCAGTGCTGAAATGAACAAGAAGCCAGTCAAAGCCTTACATTTGCCATGCATACACAGTAAGGGGTGGGCTTGGGTGAAAAAGAAACGAGAGGATGGCCTCTTGCTAGGTTCAGAATAAGACCTGGATCAGCCAGGAGGTATCTCTCTTAGGGCGCTGACCCCTGCTTCTGTGCTGGAGCAGGTGAGGAGCAGGTTTTTTATTGAGCTTTCAGAGAGTGCTTGGTTGAGAAGATACCATAGAGGGATTTTGCTTTCAATCCTTGGGAGCAACTCCTAAGATTGAAATGCTTCCTAGTGCCAAGCACTTGCAGGCATGCCCAATGCAATGGATAAAATGAATCTCAATTTTCTGATGGATTTTTAAGACGTTTATCTATTTCCTTTATAAGAAAGTAAACTTACAATTTCACAAATTGTAATAGCTCAATTTGTAAGAGATGCAGGTTTCAGTCATACTGATTTAACAGCCTCAACCCTTCAGGACACAACTAAGAACTAGGAAAAAAAAAAAAAAACAAAAATCTTTTAGGAATAGAAATAGATGCACAGATATAGATACTAGGTAAACTAGTGGTTACCACGGGGAGTGGGAAGGAAGGAGGAGCAAGATGGGGAAGGGGATTGAGAGGTGCAAAGTACTAGGTATAAAAGAAGTACAGTACGGGGAACACAACCAATATTTTATAATAACTTTGTTTGCAGAATAATTTATAAAAATACTGAATCACTATTTTGTACCCTTGAAACTAATATTGGATAAGTCAAGTATACTTCAATCTTAAAAAAAAAAAAAAAGCTTTTATGCAACCAGAAGAGATCATACTAAAGTTCATATACATTAGTATTAATAGAAGCAGAATCCCCACAACCCTACTCATAGTCTATTTATTCATATTTTGCAAACAACACTAACACGTGTGGTTCTCTCGTTTCCTAGCTCATAACACATCAGAATGGGCAACGAAGGAGGGAGATTAGAGGATTAGGCAGTAACTGCTGGCTGGTAGAAACAGTTAAAATAACAGCAGCAAGAAATGGCAGCTATGAGGGGTGGGGTGAAGGCACAAGAGGGAAGAGATATATGTATACATATAGCTGATTCACTTTGTTGTACAGCAGAAACCAACACAACATTGTAAGGCAACTACACCTCAAAAAAAAGAAAAAAAGAAAAAGAAAGAAGTGGCAGCTAACAGAGAGGGGATATATGGAAAGATTAGAAAACCAGGCATTGCAAATTAAGAGGCAGAACAATCTGTGCCCAATTTAATGTGAGGACAAACAGACCCATCACGGTTTAGGAGCCCTTGAGGCAACATTATATAGAACAAATTAAAATAACTAATGCTATTATAAGGATAATCTTGAAACATCAGGAAAGGATGCAATTATTTCCAGGTTCAGGAGTCAGGAAGGTAAATAATCTTTTTGAAAAGCTTCCCATCTAAAATGGTTAGATTGGGAAGAGGGAAAAAAATCAAGCTCTAAAAGTGCTGAAACCTCAGTTACCCAGAAAATCATTTATGCGGAATCACTCAGAAATTAGTGTTACCCAGTAAGTGACCCATTATCATTGGAATCCATTTTATACCATGTTGCAATGTATATTAAATAATTTTTGTTGTGATTTACACACCTTTTTTGTTTTTGTGATTTACACAGCTAAACTCTGACAAAATCAAATTTGCAATGAACAAGTTTTCACAACTACTTCTCTGAGTTACAGAGACAGTTTGCCTTCTTTTGGACTGCAAGGAACGAAAAACATTTCTTTCTTTTTTTTCCATTTTTTCTCCATCATCAGGTAAGGAAGGTGTGAGGGGGGAAGACACTTCTATTCAAGGGCAAGTTCAAAAAGTAATTTTATACTAAGTGGGCTCCATCTAGGCTAGATTTTCTGAGTGATCAAGATAACCCATAGAAGTCATTTAAGGAAAGAACTTGAATGCCAGGAATTGTTTGATGGGCACCACGGATGACTGTAAGAAATAATATTCACTTCTTCCCAGCTCTAGACCTATGCGTCAGCTCTCCCTGAATGAAGAAACCACATATCCAAAACTAAACCCCAAATTTCCTCTCCCTCCTCCATTCATGGTCTTTTCTCTCTCCCTGCCTCATCACTTTAATGAGAAACCTGCGATTGACCTAATCTCCTGTGTTGTTCCTCAAACCTCACAACTAGCCAACAAGTCAAATCAATTCTACTTTTTCAGTTCCCGAAAAGGAGTACATCAAGGCTGTATATTGTCACCCTGCTTATTTAACTTATATGCAGAGTACATCATGAGAAATGCTGGGCTGGAGGAAGCATAAGTTGGAATCAAGTCTGCCGGGAGAAATATCAATAACCTCAGATATGCAGATGACACCACCCTTATGGCAGAAAGTGAAGAGGAACTAAAAAGCCTCTTGATGAAAGTGAAAGAGGAGAGTGAAAAAGTTGGCTTAAAACTCAATATTCAGAAAACGAAGATCATGGCATCTGGTCCCATCACTTCATGGGAAATAGATGGGAAACAGTGGAAACAGGGTCAGACTTTAATTTTTGGGCTCCAAAATCACTGCAGATGGTGACTGCAGCCATGACATTAAAAGACGCTTACTCCTTGGAAGAAAAGTTATGACCAACCTAGATAGCATATTGAAAAGCAGAGACATTTCTTTGCCAACAAAGGTCCGTCTAGTCAAGGCTATGGTTTTTCCTGTGGTCATGTATGGATGTGAGAGTTGGACTGTGAAGAAGGCTGAGCTCCGAAGAATTGATGCTTTTGAACTGTGGTGTTGGAGAAGACTCTCGAGAGTCTCTTGGACTGCAAGGAGATCCAACCAGTCCATTCTGAAGGAGATCAGCCCTGGATGTTCTTTGGAAGGAATGATGCTAAAGCTGAAACTCCAGTACTTTGGTCACCTCATGCGAAGAGTTGACTCATTGGAAAAGACTCTGATGCTGGGAGGGATTGGGGGCAGGAGGAAAAGGGGATGACGGAGGATGAGATGGCTGGATGGCATCACTGACTCAATGGACGTGAGTTTGAATGAACTCTGGGAGTTGGTGATGGACAGGGAGGCCTGGTGTGCTGCGATTCATGGGGTCGCAAAGAGTAGGACACGACTGAGCGACTGAACTGAACTGAGCTCCTCTCCTTCTCCCCATTCCCTGAACTGACTCATCCACTCTTGCCCAGCTTGTTCCAGCTGCTCTCTAACTGGCCACCCTATTTTTGTACTTCCTCCTCTGCTCCATATGCCACACACTGGGTCCTCCCTACAACCGCCAGAGTCGTATTTGCAAAAGAAAGAAGCTCCACCACACACTAACACAGCCCACCACTGTGCGCCCTGTGCGCCCTTACAACCCTATGCAGCAGCCCTGCTCTATTCCTCCATTCACAATGCTCTGACGGCTCCCCACTGCTCTACAAAGTAAAGCCCTTTAACATGCCTGATCCAGCCTCTGCCTACTCCTCCAAATTGATCTCCTGTGTTTTCCACACTCTCCACTCCCATCATTACAAAAAGACTCCCCCAACCTATGATGCTGTCCCCTTTCTACTCTTTTGGCCACATCTTATTTCCTCCTTTGCCTAGACGACCTCTCCCTACCTTTCCCCACCACATTCCGTGCTCAGTCTCCAGTCCACCTGGACATTTGGCTGCATCCTTAAAGTTGCAGATCCTTCTTCACCCTCTCCCTGAAGTCTTCCCTTAACTTCCTCTGTCGAGTCAGCAGAGGCTTTTCTGGCTACCCCACAACAGATCCTGCACAAACAGGTGAATTTGTTTATTACACCTTGGTACATCCTGGTAGCGAGCAGGCTCTAAATGATCATCCTTGAAATGATCTCTTGGAAAGTTCTGAACCACGAAGAAAAGCCTTGTAAATATATGTTTTAAATGGATGAATAATTTTTAAATAGATGAAATCCTTTCCACACATAAAACTATCGGCCTAGGGTGTATGTCCTAACAGCCAAGCTAGCTACAGACCACTCCCAGGTCGTTCTGTTGGTCCAGCCAGCTACTAAAAATGCCAAAAGGCAAAACAGCACCGTTTGCCCATGTAAAATACAGCACAGCAACCGGTGTCATTCAGGTGCTGTGACTTACAATGCTGAGGCGACAGAAGCCTGCCAACACGCTGGAGCCTAGAGGTATGGAGGATGAAACACCGCACCCAACTATAGAAAGGGAGAAATCACTGGAGTAGAAATGTCAACTTCGAGTTCATAGCATGGCTAATTTAATGTTTGTTAAGAAAGCATACATTTCTTCTATGGAGATTTTTTTTTTTCACTCTCAGGAAGATGCAAGAGGCAAACACAAGACACAAAGGACTCCCCACACTTCCCTGAGCTGCCCAGGTTCCAGTGAGGGTCTGGTGTAAGCATTTCAAGCCATTTCAGACGCTCAACACCTGAAGAAGGAGCACGTGCCCTATTACCACACTCCCCTTACTGCTTGATCACACCTGGAAACCCATAGTATGTGTATATGCTAAGTCGCTTCAATCGCGCCAGATTCTGTGAGACTCCAAGGGCTGCAGCCCGCCAGGTTCCTCTGTCCATGGGGATTCTCCGGGCAAGAATACTGGAGTTGGTTGCCATGCCCTCCTCCAAGGGATCTTCCAGACCCAGGGATTGAACCTGCGTTTCTCACACCTCTTGCAATGACAGGCAAGTTCGTTACCACTAGCGCCACCTGGGAAGACTCGGAAAACAATAGTGCCCACCCCAAAAACTAAACGTGGAGGGCTTCTGAAAGAGCATAAGCCGCAGCCTTGGCTTACTGAGGTCTAACTACAGGGGTTGGCCTAGAAGAAGGAGGCAGAATATTTTGAACATGTGTGGTGGCTATCTGATTTTTTCAGAAAATTGTCTCCAAGTCTATTTCTGGGGATGCCAAAACTTCCTGCGTCAGGCTGAGCACCTGCTAAGGCAAAAGCACCACGGGCTGCCGGGGAAGACACATCCGTGAATTGCAGTACCTGGAAAACTTGCCTGAAAAGCCCTGGCTGAACGTAAGACAGCAGAGCTGCACCCTCCCCAACGCAGGGCCCCTCTGGCGGGGTAAACGCATGTGCATCGGTGTGTGAATCACGGCCGCCAAGTGACCGCGTCCAAGGTCCCCCAATCGCCACTCTCATCCCTCACCCACACCGCGGAAGTGGCAGAGAAAAACTTCTGCCTTTATAGTGAGGACCCCGGGAAGACAGGAAACTCGTGGACCCAGCTGGAAGGACGCACTAGTCCGGGTGAGAAAGCCAAGGCGCCGGCGGCACGCTTTCTCTGCAACGCCCCCTCCCAGCGCGGTGCCAAGGGTCTCCGAATCGAGCGCTTTTTTTTTTTTTGCTTTCCCTAAACGTGCGATTCAACCCACAGCCCCCGCTTTTCCAGCATTCATACAAAGGAAATGCACTTTCGGGAGGCGGAGGCGGGGAGCATCTGGTCGGCGGGATGCGGAGTTGGAAGATACGGCGTAGCCCCACCTCCCCCAACGGGCTGGTTCAGGTCCCCTCTCCGCTCCTCGCCCGCCCTGGAGACGTCCTCGCACCACCCGGACCTTCTCACGGTCCCGCGGCAGCGCTGCCCCGGGCCGGAGGAAAACGGCGGGCCAACCAAGGGCGCCGGCGGCAGGGGAGGGCGAGCGAGCGGGCGCCGGTGGAGGAAGGACAAAGTGCGCCCGGCAGCCGGGCGGCCGGGGCTGGAGCGCGCGAGGAGAGGGGCGCGCGAGCCGGCCTGGGGACGGCGGGCGCTAGGGGGGAACTTACTTGCGACGGAGGCTGCTTGCAGCAGGCTGAAGTAGCTCTTGCTGTACTTATCGGAAATCCGCACGCGCCGCAGAGCCATGGACATGTCCACCTGCAGAGGGATGTCCTGGGTAGCCTGCACTAACGCGCCGCCTTCCCGGTTCCGGGGCA
This sequence comes from Ovis aries, assembly GCF_016772045.2. Lineage (NCBI taxonomy): Eukaryota > Metazoa > Chordata > Mammalia > Artiodactyla > Bovidae > Ovis > Ovis aries. The sequence goes on along the minus strand of NC_056080.1, from coordinate 95,714,116 downwards.
GTTCCCAGGTACTAACACTCGGCGCCAGGGTCCGGGGCTCCGGTATCCCGGGCGCGTGTCCGGGGTCCGTACCCAGGTGGTACCGGGAGCCCGCCGCCGCCGCCATCCTCAGCGGGGAGCTCGGCCGGGACAGCTGGCCCGGCCCGCCACCGCCGCCGCCGACCTCCACCGTGCGTCCGGCCCCGCTGGTCCGGGCTCCGGCGGGGGCGTTCCGCTGCCCGCCGGCTCGGTGCCGACGCCACCACCGCCCGACGACCCCGAGCCCTCTCGTGGGGACCCGGGAGCCAGAGGCCGAGAGCGCGGCGCGCCCGGAGGCCGGGAACTTGCTCGGACTTTGGGGCTCCAGTGGGGCGCTTCTGGCCGTGGCCGCAGAGGGCGACTCCTCCCGGGAGTGCACACACGCCCCCTTTTAGCTTCCTGAAGGATGGGGGCGGGGATGTGGAGGAGGGACTCCGGTAGCCCAAAGGGAGAACCCCGGCAGAGACGCCCATTGTCGGGGGAGGGGAGGCGGCCGGCGCGCACAAGTGGTGGGAGGAGACGGCCCGGCTGTGCACTCCCAGGGTAACTATTGCAACTCTTGCAACTCTAGCATCCCATCCAGCTAGCCCTGGGCGAGACAGATTCGCCACGCGCGGGAGTGGCTCAGTGAGAACGCTTGCTCGTGGCCCTGCCAAGATTGCCTACCCTTGCCGGCGCCAATAGTGTGCTATAGCCCTGGAGGGTCTGAACGGGTCTGTGCCCTCCCCCCATCCCCAAAGCAAACACCCACACCCACACATCCCGCCCCCTTGGGGGTGCTAAGTCCTGAGTCCTGATTCTCAAACGCTGGGGTCTCAGGAAGCGCCCTGTAGAGACACCTGGGCTGCCATCCTTCTCCGGCTTTGGGATCTTGGCGTGTCCTATAGAGAGGGCTCCAGAACGCAGAAGAAAACCGGAAGGCAAGAGGAGGCGACCCCTTAAAGAAGCAAGAAGTGAGAAAGAAAAGGAGTCGACCTCTTTCCTTGTCCCAAAGCCCCCGGAGATGGGGTCGATGAACTACCGGACTCCGCAGAGCCGTGGTGGAGGTGGGGGGTGGGGGGTAGAGGGGTGGGCCGGAGTGGCGGGTGCGGTTGCTGCCCAGAAAGCTGTGGCCACTGGGGGAGAGGCCTGGGGTGTCAGCATAAAAACTGCAAGTCTGAAACTGAGTGACATCGGAACTCACCACGAGTTTGCTCCAGCGCTACAAGTCTTTATGGGAATTGCAACTGCCATTTCTTTCTTGTTGAATCCTTATTCTCAAAATGTTCTGGCAAGAGAGTGGTCTGATATTACATAGACCAATTATTCCTGGTCCATCTTTTAAAGGCTCTATGGGAAATTACTGATCTACACCTCTTGAGAATGTGTGCAGCCAAATACAAAAGGCAAGAGTTACAGAAGGGAGGAAAATATACACATACTCACGTGCACGCGTGCACACACACACACTCACACACACCCTCTTCCTCTAGACAGTTTAAGTTCTGTCTGAATGTGTCAAGTTAACAGGCACAATGTTTTCCAGCCCCTCTCTCGAACGTGTGGAGACATCCCCTCTACATTGTGGACCAGATGATATTAAGAATTCCACTGACACCACAATTGTTCTTTTACAACAACTTTATTTTAATAACTAAGTTAAAGATAAATAAAAATAGCTTCTAAAACTACTAAAATGACAATATAGGAGGATATTTTTTATAATCATAGGTGGAGAAGGCTTTACTTAGCATAACAAAAAAAAGTATGAGATTGATCTGCATATGGAAAGATGCCTTGCTGTACTGTCAAGTGAAGAAAGATGCAAAAGGATATTTATAGTTTGATCCCACTTCTTAAACATTATACCAATGTTTATGCTTAGAAAGTGGTTAGGAAGGATACAAATTGCTAACAGCAGTTATCTTGGGAGGATAAAATTAGGAATCAACTAATTATGGGGAGCTATCACTTTTTGCTTCATAGGTAATTATATTAAAATTTTCACAATGGGCAATTTTTTTTTGTAACGCATTTTCTAGATAAAGAAGGAACCAAAAAGTAAACTTAGGTTCTGAAGGGTGTTAGAAAATTAACAATGAAAAATAATTTTCTAATTATAAAAGGAATAGATGCCCTGATTTCACATTATGCTACAAAGTGATAGTAATCAAAACACTATGGTACTAGTGCAAAAACAGACACATAGATCAATGGAACAGAATAGAGCCCAGAAATGAATCCACACTTATATGGGCTATTAATCTATGACAAAGGAGGCAAAAATACACAATGGAGAAAAGAGCCTCTTCAGTAAATGGTGGGCTTTCCTTGTGGCTCAGCTGGAAAAGAATCTGCCTGCAATGCAGGAGGCCTGGGTTCGATCCCTGGGTTAGGAAGATCCCCTGGAGAAGGAAAAGGCTACCTGCTCCAGTAGTCTAGCCTGGAGAATCCCATGAACTGTATAGTCCATGGGGTTGCAAAGAGTCAGACGTGACTGAGCAACTTTCACTTCACTTCACTTCAGTAAATGGTGCTGGCAAACCCGGACCACTTTCTCACACCATGTACAAAAATAAACTCAAAATGGACTAAAGGCTTAAATGTAAGACCTGACCTCCTAAAAGAAAACATAGGTAGTACACTGCTATATGTTGCATAAAAAGTTGTTAGAGTAAATTCTGACAGTTCTCATCACAAGGAAAAATATTTTTTTCTATTTTTTAAATTTTGTATCTATATGAGATGAATATTCACTAAACTCATTGTGGTCATCATTTCATGATGTATATAAGTCAAATCATTACACTGTATACCTTAAACTTATATAGTGCTGCATGGCAATTATATCTCAATAAAACTGGAAGAAAAAAAGGATCATCATCATAAAAAATAAAAATAAAAAGATCAATAAACTGACATAAAATTTGAAACTGTGTAATTAAAACTCATTAAAAAAGTCAAACCACAAATCGGAAGTCTTTAGCAAAGAAATAGTTTCCAAAACAATAAGATCCTTCAAGAGATATAGAATAGCCAAAACAATCTTGAAAAAAATACTGTTGGAGGACTCACACTTGCCAGTTTCACAACTTACTACAAAGCTTCAATAAAAAAGTGGAAACAGTATGATACCAACATTAGAACAGACTTACAGTTCAGTGGAATATAACTGAGAGTCCAGAAACAAACCCTTGCACCTAGTGCTAAGTGCTGTCACTTCAGTAGGCTCCACCTCTTTGTGACCCCTTGGGGACTGCAGCCCACAAAGTTCCTCTGTCCATGGGATTTTCCAGGAAAGAATATTGGAGTGGGTTGCCATTTCTTTCTCCAGGGGATCTTCCCAACCCAGAAATCGAACCCAGATCTCCCGCATTGGGGGCAGATTCTTTACCGGCTGAGCCATGAGGGAAGCCCAAGAATACTGGAGGGGATCTTCCTGACCCAGGAATTGAACCAGGGTCTCCATGCAGGCAGATTCTTTACCAACTGAGCTACCAGGGAAGCCTAGACCTAGAGTCAATTCTTTTTTGACCATGATGCCAAGACAATTCGATGGAGAAAGAAAAATGTTTTTCAACAAATGGTACTGAGACAACTGGATATCTATGAGCAGAAGAATGAATTTGGACCTGTACTTTACATCATATACAAAAAGTATTCAAAGTATATTAATGATCTAAATGTAAATGCTAAAACTACAAAACTGTTAGAAAAAAACAGAGGCATAATCTTTATCACCTTGAATTTGGCAATTGTTTCTTAGATATCACACCAAAAACACAGCAACAAAAAAAGCAGATAAACTAAGTATCATAATTTTTAAAAAATCACCATTCAAAAACACTATCAGGGAGACTTCCCTGGGAGTCCAATTTTTAGAACTCCAGGCTTTCACTGCTGGGAGGTGGGTTCAGACTCTGGTTGGATAACTAAGAATTCTACAAGCCATGTGGTACAGCCAAAAAAAAAAAGGGGGGGAGAGAGATACTATCAGGAAAATAAAAAGACGACTCACAGAATGGGAGAAAATATTTGAAAATCATATATCTGTCAAGAGTCTACTGTCCAGAATATATATAAAGTTCCTACAACTCTAAGATATAAAAGACAAACCAATTTCAAAGTGGACAAAGGATTTAAATAGACATTTCTCCAAAGAAGATATACAAATAGTCAAGAAGGAGGTGGAAAGATGTTCAACATCATTAGCCATCAGGTAAATCCAAGTCAAAACCACAGTGAGATACCACTTCAAGTCCACTAGAATGATTATATTACAAAAAAGACAGACAATAACAGGCATTGGTAAAACAGTAGAGGAAATGGAACCCTCATTCATTGTTGATGAGAATGTAAAATAGTGCAGCCACCGTGGAAAACAGTCTAGCAGTTCCTCAAAAATTTAAATATAGAGTTACCACATAACCCCAGCAATCTCACACCCATGAATCTACCCAGGAGGAATGAAGAAGTGTTCACACAGAGAGCTGTACATGGATATTCAGAGCAGCATTATTCATAATAGCCAAAAGGTTGAAACAACTTAAATGTCCATCAATAGATGAATGGATAAACAAAATGTGATATATCCATACACTGGATTATTATTGAGCTTTAAAAAGAAATTAAATTCTCGTACATACTACAATGAGGATGAACCTTGAAAACAAGATGCTTAACTGAAAGAAGCTAGTCACAAAACTACATGTTTTATAATCCCATTTATGTGAAAAGTCCAGAATAGGCAAATATATAAAGACAGAAAATAGAATAATGATTGCCAGCAAATGGGAGGATGGAGGGAGTATGGGTAACAACTAAAGGGATTAGAATTCCTTTTTTGGGAGATGAAATATTTCAAAATTCATTGTGCTGATGGATGCTCAAGTATGTGACTATGCTAAAAGCCACTGAACGATTTTTCTTGAGGTATAGTTGATTTACAACATTATATTAGTGTTAGGTATACAACATAGTGATTCAAAAATTATATAGATTATGCCATATATACTTATTATAAAATATTGACTATATTCCTTGTGTTGTGTGTTCCCTATATATTCTTGTTGCTTATTTATTTTATACATAATAGCTTGTACCTCTTAATCCCCCACCTATTGTTCCCCTCCCATCTTACCTTTCCCCATGCATAACTATAGCTTGTTCTTATATCTGTGAGTTTTATTATGTTTTTTGTATATTGTTTTTTTTAAATTTTTAATATATTGTTTTAGTTTTTTAGATTTCACATACAGTATTTGTCTTTCTCTGTCTGACATTTCACTAAACATAATACCCTCCAGGTCTGTTCATGTTGTTGCAAATGGCAAAATTTCATTCTTTTTTATGTGAGATGTAGTTCATTGCATATATATCTACCACATATTCTTTATCCATTCCTCTGTTGATGGACAGGATTTTAGTTTCCTGATCAGGGAACCCCTTGAAGTGGAAGTGTGAAATCTTAACCACAGGAGCACCAGGGAAGTCCGAAATATATCGTTTAAGTGAGCAAAATGTATGGTATTTTAATTTTGTTTCAATAAAGGTGTTAAAAATAATATCTTTAACATGTAAAGAGTATTTATAAATTAAAAAGAAAAATGCAATGGAAATGGTCAAAAGATAGGAGGTAACTCTAAAAAATTTTAAAACCAAATATATACATAAGCATACATATATATAAATTTTTTATTTTCATATTTGTAAAAATAAACCAAAAAAGTCTCAAAATATCATTTTCACTTGCAGAATTGGCAAAGATTTTTACAATACTCAACATCAGTTAATGTGGCCTGCCAAGCACTTTCATGTACTGCAGGAGTGTAAGTTGACACAAACTTTCTGGAAAGCAGTTTGACAATCAGTATTCAGACCCTAAAATTGTACATATCCTTTGACTCAGCAAATCTCCCAGGAGTTTCCCCTACAGAAGTAATCAGAGATTTTGGCAAAGATTTATATACAAAGACATTCTCTACATCATTATTTATTATATTCCCAAATTGGAAGCAACCTACATTTCAAACAATAGTAAGATTAATAAATTATGATACATTCCAAAATCAATTATTCAGTTATCAAAAATGACTTTCCCTTGAGATGGAACTGTTCTGTATCTTGATTGCACTAATGTCAATGTGCTGGTGGTAATATCGTACAATAATGTTATGAGATACTGTCATTAGGGGAAACTGGGTGAAGAGTATATGAGATCTCTCTGTATTATTTCTTGAAACTGCTTATAGATCTACAATCATCTTCAAATAAAAATTCTAATTTTTTCAAACTGACATTCTTGAAGAATTTATTTTTATTTTTGGCTGCACTGGGTTTTTGTTGCTGTGCTCAGGCTTTCTCTAGTTGTGACTTCAATAGCTGTGGTGCATGGGTTTAGTTGCTCCATGACATGTGGAATCTTCCTGGACCAGGAAGTGAACTCATGTACCCTGCATGGCAGGCAGATTCTTAAACCCTGGACCACCAGGAAGCACCCTGAGGAATTTTTTAGACCATGAGAAAACATTCATGGTCTGACGGTGATTGGGTTGTCTGTATGCAAAATGAATATACACTGTAATCTCAACTGCATGCCATTTTTAAGCATTGAAAAAATGTTGGAAGAAACATTGAGGAGGTAGGTAGGTAGGTAGGTAGATGGATAGATGATCAGAAGATAAACAGCCAGCCAAGCAAATTGATAAAAGAGAGAGAAGGCTGGGATTACATGAGCTCCTTGTATGTCATCCATACCATGGATTCCACAGTCATTAGAAATGATTACCTCCTCTATGAAGCTTGGCCACAGTTCCTGAGCCACTCCCCTTCTGTTATGACCCTTTGTCCTATCACTGATTCTCATCAGTATGAGGACAGGAAAAAGAGCTTATTAAGCACTGTCTTCTGGGGCCTGGAATATAGCCGACACTTGAAATATCAGTTAATTGAATGGATGAATAAAGTAATAATGGATGAATAACAGTTTTTTAATTTACTGTGGACCATTACTGGAAAAAACACTAATCTCAGGGTTTCTCAAGGCTAAAAGAAGAAAATGTAACAAACTAGTATGTATAAAATAGACAAGCAACAGAAATCTAGTGTACAGCACAGAATTATGCCCAATATCATATAATAACCTCTAATGGAGTATAATTTGCAAAAATACTGAATCACTATGCTGCACATCTGATACTAACAGTATTATAAATCAACTATACTTCAGTTAAAAAGAAGAAAATGCATGACTCTATTCTCCAATTTGCAGAACACATTCAGATCCACCTTTGTGCAACTGCTCTTAGGTGCAATCGTTGGGGCCCTTGCTACAGGTCAAACAATAGAACATCTTTGGAAATCAGGTCGTTTGGTATTTCATTAATGTCCTTGAAGGCTGAGGATGAACTAGGCTTATAACAAATTCCTCTCTCTAGTAACACTGATGAGATAAGCTTTCATCCCATTTGGCTAAATCCATAAATCTCACCTATCCTAGGTAAAACAGAGGGAATCTGAGTAACACAAATCAGTTCAGTTCAGTCACTCAGTCCTGTCTGACTCTTTGCTATCCCATGGGCTGCAGCATGCCAAGCCTCCCTGTCCATCACCAACTCCCGGAGCTTACTCAAACTCATGTCCATTGAGACAGTGATGCCATCCAACCATCTCATCCTCTGTTGTCCCCTTTTCCTCCAGCCTTCAATCTTTCCCAGCATCAGGGTCTTTTCCCAGTTCTTCACATCAGGTGGCCAAAGTATTGGAGTTTCAGCTTCAGCATCAGCCCTTCCAATGAATATTCAGGATTGATTTCCTTTAGAATGGATTGGTTGGATCTCCTTGCTGTCCAAGAGACTCTCAAGAGTTTTCTCCAACACCACAGTTCAAAAGCATCAATTCTTTGGCCCTCAGCTTTCTTTATAGTCCAACTCTCACATCCATACATGACTACTGGAAAAACCATAGCTTTGACTACACAGACCTTTGTTGGCAAAATAATGTCTCTGAGTAACAGGAATAGTAAATTAGGCAGACGCTTTGAGAAACCAGAATCTCTGAAATGCTGAAAGTGGAAGGGGACAATACATTCAAAGGCGCCCTTAGTTGCTTCTTACTACCTTTGATTTTGAGATGTTCTGTTGACATCTGTGAGGATTACCAAATGAAAACTCATTTGTAGAATAGGAATAATAGCAACCTCACAATTTGTAGAGATTCAGTTCAGTTCAGTTCAGTTCAGTGGCTCAGTCGTGTCTGATTTTTTTTTTTTAATTTTTTGGTTGTACCACATAGCCTCTTAGTTACCCAGTTCAGTTCAGTTCAGTTGCTCAGTCGTGTCCGACTCTTTGCGACCCCATGAATCGCAGCATGCCAGGCCTCCCTGTCCATCACCAACTCCCAGAGTTTACCCAAATGTCCATCGAGTCAGTGATGCCATCCAGCCATCTCATCCTCTGTCGTCTCCTTCTCCTCCTGCCCCCAATGCCTCCCAGCATCAGGGTCTTTTCAAATGGGTCAGCTCTTCGCATGAGGTGGCCAAAGTATTGGAGTTTCAGCTTCAGCATCAGTCCTTCCAATGAACACCCAGGACTGGTCTCCTTTAGGATGGACTGGTTGGATCTCCTTGTAGTCCAAGGGACTCTCAAGAGTCTTCTCCACCACCACAGTTCAAAAGCATCAATTCTTCGGTGCTCAGCTTTCTTTATAGTAAAACTCTCACATCCATACATGACTACAGGAAAACCATAGCCTTGACTAGAAGGACCTTTGATGGCAAAGTAATGTCTCTACTTTTTAATATGCTGTTTAGGTTGGTCATAACTTTCCTTCCAAGGAGCAAGCAGTGATTTTGGAGCCCCCCAAAGTAAAGTCTGACACTGTTTCCCCAACCATTTGCCATGAAGTGATGGGACCAGATGCCATGATCTTAGTTTTCTGAATGTTGAGCTTTAAGCCAACTTTTTCACTCTCCTCTTTCACTTTCATCAGGAGGCTCTTTAGTTCTTCACCTTCTGCCAGAAGGGTGGTGTCATCTGCATATTTGAGGTTATTGAAATTTCTCCCAGCAATCTTGACTCCAGCTTGTGCTTCCTCCAGCCCAGCATTTCTCCTGATGTACTCTGCATAGAAGTTAAATAAGCAGGGTGACAATATACAGCCTTGACATACTCCTTGACGTACTCCTTTTCCTATTTGGAACCAGTCTGTTGTTACATGTCCAGTTCTAACTGTTGCTTTCGGATCTGCATACACATTTCTCAAGAGGCAGGTCAGGTGGTCTGGTATTCCCATCTCTTTCAGAATTTTCCACAGTTTCTTGTGATCCACACAGTCAAAGGTTTTGGCAAAGTCAATAAAGCAGAAATAGATGTTTTCCTGGAATTCTCTTGCTTTTTCGATGATCCAGTGCATGTTGGCTATTTGACCTCTGGTTCCTCTGCCTTTTCTAAAACCAACTTGAACATCTGGAAGTTCACAGTTCACATGTTGTTGAAGCCTGGCTTGGAGAATTTTGAGCATAACTTTACTAGCATGTGAAAGTGACATCGCTCAGTCGTGTCTGACTCTGTGCGATCCCTGGTTCCTCTGTCCATGGGATTTTCCAGGCAAGGATACTGGAGTGGGTTGCCATTTCCTTGACTGCAATTGTGCAGTAGTTTGAGCATTCTTTGGCATTGCCTTTCTTTGGGATTGCAATGAAAACTGACCTTTTCCAGTTCCATGGCCACTGCTGAGTTTTCCAAATTTGCTAGCATATTGATTACAGCACTTTCACAGCATCATCTTTCAGGACTTGAAATAGCTCAACTGGAATTCCATCACCTCCACTAGCTTTGTTCTTAGTGATGCTTCCTAAGGCCCACTTGACTTCACATTCCAGCATGTCTGGCTCTAGGTGAGTGATCAAACCATCATGATTATCTTGGTCGTGAAGATCTTTTTTGTACAGTTCTTCTTGCCTCCTCTTCTTTATATCTTCTGCTTCTGTTAAGTCTATACCATTTCTGTCCTTTATTGAGCCCATCTTTGCATGAAATGTGCCTTGGTATCTCTAATTTTCTTAATGAGATCTCTAGTCTTTCCCATTCTTTTGTTTTCCTCTATTTCTTTGCACTGATCACTGAGGAAGGCTTTCTTATCTCTCCTTTCTATTCTTTGGAACTCTGCATTCAAATGGGTATGTCTTTCCTTTTCTCCTTTGCTTTTTGCTTCTCTTCTTTTCACAGCTATTTGTAAGACCTCCTCAGACAGCCATTTTGCCTTTTTGCATTTGTTTTTCTTGGGGATGATCTTGATTCCTGTCTCCTGTACAGTGTCATGAACCTCTGTCCATAGTGTAGAGATTAGATGTGATTATATTATACAAAGAACTGTATCAAGTTGCACACTGTGATAGGTTCTTTGCTTTGTACAATAAGGGGTATATGCCATTTTTGTCTGCTTAGCACCTGTGTACTTCAGTATTTCTATGCAGAACCATCCCTGCTCCACTCTAAATCTACGTGGTGCACATAAGACTGCCAGTAACTGCATGCCCACCACCCCATTCCAGGGTGGAAAGGTGACCCAGGCCTAGTAGCTCAGTGTATTCTGTTTCCTTGGCCACTGTGATAGGTGTAAACCAGTAAGATATTATCCCAGGACTTTCTGGAGCCAGTGAAAGGGAGAGTAAATCTTTGCTGGAATTGTCAGTTCTAAGAGTGAGGTAAGTCTGAGACTCAGAGAGAGCCTGCAGTTGCACAGATTAAGCCATTTTCTTCTGTGCTTAAAACTATTTGCAATTGGATTTCTATCATTTGCAACCAAGCAGACCCAACTAATATGTCGTGATTAACGTAACACATAATCTCATCTAATTCTGGGTTGGCATCAGGGCATCTTCTGTATGTATGCATAAACCCACAAAAGCATGTTGAACATAGAGGCATCCCTTTGACTCCAGACCTCCAAGATATTATAAACTAATTGATCTGAGCCCAGGCCCTGCCAGGCATGACTTAAAATTTATCCCTCCTCAGGAAATTCCACAGAAATTTTTTCATTCATTATCATTTTTTAAGATTTATTTATCTTATTTTTTGGCTATGGTGGGTCTTCATTGTTGACAAGGGCTTTCTCTAGTTGCGGCAAGTGGGTGCTATTCTCTACTTGTGGGGTTGGGCTTTCTCACAGCAGTGGCTTCTCTTGTTACAGAGCATGGGCTCTAGGACATGCAGGCTTCAGTGGTTGTGGCACTCAGGCTCAGTATTTTTGGCTCCTGGGCTCTAGAACACAGCCTCAAAAGTTGTGGCTCACAGGCTTAGTTGCTCTGCAGCATGTGGGATCTTCCTATAGCAAGGATTAAACCGGTGTCTCCTGCATTGCTAAGTGGATTCTTTACCATTGAGCCACCAGGGAAGCCCCTCAGAGGGAAGTATTTTAATGTCTGTCATTTGTTAAAGGAAGTGAGTACTTCAAACTTTGCCCTGTTTAGATGGTTATATAGTTTTGGTTTTGTTTTGGCCGTGGTGCCTGTGGGATCTTAGTCTCAAAACCAAGGATTGAATCTGCAACCCCTGCATTGGAAGCAGGGAGTCTTACTCACTGGACCACCAGGAAAGTCCCATTTTTTTCTTTTTTTCAGCTTTGAGGTATAATTGAATTTAAAAAGAAAAAACAGTACCTTTAAAATGCTTTCAGAATATTTCCAATGCAATTATACTTATAGTGGAGAAAACAACTGCTCCTATAAAGGTTGGCAGTCCTTTTATGAAACGCTTTGGATACCTACTCAGAGAATGAGAAAATATTGGAAATGTAAATGTTAACTACTTGGGACTAAATTTGCGTCAGAATTAGAAATTTGGAATCATTACTCTCCAACTCGAATTTTTGACTAGGACCACCTCTTTCCACATTAGCCATGATGAATGAGTTCAAGCTTAAACAATGAAATGGAAATCGATTCTACTGCTGAATGTCTATACTACCCAAACAAGTAGTTATCACGGTGGACTGGAATTCTGAAGCGTGTTCATGTAAATAGCTTAATTTTAAAAAACCACTTTCAACAGAGTGGTTATATAAGTCACATGAGGATAAAAGAAGTGCAAGTGCTCAATCTAAAACATAAAAATTAATAAATTTTCAAAAACTAATTAAAACAGAAACAGACTCATAGATACAGAGAATAAACTGGTGGTTGCCAGAGGGAGGGGGTGGGGTATAGGTGAAATAGGTGAAGGGAGTAAAGAAGTTCAAACTTCCAGTTATAAAATAAATTAGTCCCTGAAATAAATAAGTCACAGAGGTGTACAATATGGGACACTGTCAATAATATAATCACCTTGAATGATGACAGGTGGTAACTAGACTTATTGTGGTGACCACTTCAAAATGTATATAAATTACTGGGCTTCCCTGGTGGCTCAGATAGTAAAGAAGCTGCCTGCAATGTGGGAGACCCGGATTCAATCACTGAGTTGGGAAGATCCCCTGGAGAAGGAAATGGCAACCCACACCAGTATTCTTGCCTGGAGAATTCCCATGGACAGAGGAGACTGGTGGGCTACAGTCCACGGGGTTGCAAAGAGTCGGACACGACTGAGTGACTAACACTTTCACTTTTCATAAATTATTGAATCTGTGGTGTACACTTGAAGCTAGTATCATATTCTATGATACAATTATACTTCAATAAAAGAAAGTATAGGTAACAAACCAATGCTAAATCCATAATTATATTTGTTCCCTCATTATTTCTCAAACATATATATTCTTTAGTAACAATGAGCAGTGAAATATATAAAACATGCTATTTACTTTATGTACGGCCAAATTTAAAGATGCAAGTCTTTGTAAGATTAGCAGGTCACAATATAGAGAAAAAACTAGTGGTTACCAATGGAGAGAGGAAAGGTGGAGGGCCAAGATAAGGGTAGGGGAGTAAGAGGTACAAACTGTTAGGTATACAGTAAGCTACAATGGGACTTCCTTGGTGCTCCAGTGGCTAAGACTTCATGCTCCCAGGGCAGGGGGCTGGTTCTATCCCTGGGCAGGGAACTGTATCCCATAAGTCACATCTAAGAGCTTGCATGCCACCATGGTGAAAGGGAGATTCCATGTGCAACAAATCACACTTGGTGCAGCCAAATAAGTACATTAAATAAATAAATTTTTTTAACAAAATAAAATAGATTTTTAAAAAGATCAGCAGGTCACCATCTTCATTTGCTATAAGACAGGGTTGCTGTTATTACTACTACTAATAATAAAATTAATGTGTCCCACCCTCATTTTCACAGTTCATTTTCATTCATACTTTAAGTACTTTTTCATCTCTTATCTCCTTTGATCCTAAGAAACCTATAAGGTAGATGCAGTTTATCTATCCCCACTTTCTAGGTGAGGAAACTGAGGTTTTGAGAGACTGAGTTGCCTGAGTTCATGCTATTAGTTTGTAGCAAAACTAGAACTAGTCAGTTAACTAATTTTAGCATTTTTGAGGTGAGGACAATCACACAAATGAATTGTGATTTTCAAATCTGGACATTGAGTATATTATTCCAAACCAAAATTTTTTTTTTTAATTTCTCAGACTTCCTCTTTCCTAAAGCAGTCATAGTCCTTACTATGTAGTCTCCCAATCCATGAAGAAATTAACTGATTAACAATTGTAATATCATCGTTTAAGATTCTACTTTTCTAGTACCCATGCTTTTTTTTTTTTTTTTGGTAGTAGTTGTATTGAGACAGAATTCATATACCATATAATTCTTCCATTTAAAGTGTATAATTCAGTGCTCACAGTTGTGCAATGAGCATAATAATTTAATTGTAGAACACTTCATCCCTCCAAAAAGAAACCCATACTCTTTAGCCATCACCTTCCAAGCTCCCCAAGCAACACCAGGCCTAGACAGCTACTAACCTACTTTCTGTCTCTGTGGGTTTTCCTATTCTGGACAACTTTATAGAAGTGGAATCATATAACATGTGACCTTCTGTGTCTGATTTCTTTCATGTAGCATACCATTTTCAAGGTTCATCTATGTTGTAGCATGTGTCAGCACTTCATTTCTTTTCACAGCTCAATATTCCACTGTGGAGCTCCCCTGGTGCTCCAGTGGCTAAGACTCTGTGCTCTTAAGGCAGGGGGCCTGGTTTTGATCCCGAGTCAGGGAGCTAGATCCCACATGCTGCAACTAAGACCCGACACAGCCAAATAAATAAATAATAAATAAATGTTTTTAAAAATATAATATTCCATTGTATGGTTAGACCACATTTTGTCCACTCATCAGTTGGTGAGGGATACTATTGAGACCTTGATACTTTTGAACTAACACAATATTTTTTTCTCCTTAAGCACTGTCATTTAAAAAGTCTAATCTTGAATGCACACAGTTAAAATTTTAAACCAGAGCTACACTCACTTTCAAAGCTTAGAACCACCCTTTCCTGTGTAAAACCCTTCCAAGGTCACTTACTGTTGGCTAGCTGATTGACTCTGGGTTACTTGTGGGGTTGAGCATCTTTTCCTGTTTCCAAGTTCTTTATCAGTTCTCTTGGAATCTATATCCTTCGTCTGTTTCCACAGGTCCAGAAGGAGTAAACTTAGAATGAGGTGTGAATGTGAAAAAAAAAGATTGGTTGGGGAGAGGGACTCTAAGACAGGGTGATGATGAGAGGGGAAGAATGGGGGCCTTAGGCCCAATTCCCAGCTCTCTACCTTGATCTTGAACACCTCCTTTTCCCTAATTTGGATTTCTTATTTTCCTCCCCCCTTTTTCATCCCAGCCAGATTTCTTTCCTTAGGATCTCATCCTTCTTCCTCTATGATAATTTATTCTACCCAAGATCTTTGCCTGTCATCCTATCTGGAGACACTCAAGCCAAGACAGAACAGCCTCATCTGAGCCTCCCCCAGGAGGAACAGTGTGTTACAGGGATAAAGATAACCTTATCTCAGTATTTAATAAAATGCTGATTTTTTTGTGTGACTTGTAACAAATACCCTTGCAGTTGGAGAAGAATTTCACCACCACTACCAGATCACTGAGCCTGGGCTGTCAATTAAGACCTGGATAGTCTATAGCATTGGACTGGATTTCAGCCACCAGTTGTGCTTCTGTTTCTATTGCAGACCCCTCCTGGGCCATGTGGTTCTTAGGATACAAAGGACACTCCTTTCCCCACCTTCTTCCCACTACATGGGAAAATGAGACTGAGTGGTTTGAAGCTGCAGATGAAATTCTATTGATTTATTCTCTAAGAGACCACACTATTTTTGTTTTTAAATGTATAAATCCACAAAGATGAAGAGAATAGGAAAGGGCCTCTGAAAGAGTTTTCACCACAATTTGGAAAGTCAAAACTGGATAAAGGCTGATTAGATATGAGAGAGCCAAAGCTGAACAGGGGGAGGCTGGGACTCACAGAAACCGGATGTGGATCAAATGGAGCCAGTTTGCCTCAGAGAACTCTGGAAAGTTTGGGGATTTGGAAATATCAGGTACTCTGAAAGGTGATAGTGAGATGTGAGCCTAAAGACAGGAAGATTCATGAAAAGACTTTGTGTGGGCAAAGTCCTTACTGTCCCCCCAGCTCCACCCCTTACACCTTAGACCCCAGCCACACATAGCACTCTCACTCTAGTGAAAGAGCAAAGATGTTGCAGCAGAAATGAAAGGCCTTCAAAAAAATCCAAATTTTGCTACTCAAGGGTCTCCCATCATAGGGCTCTTTCTTTCTTTCTTTTTAAAGATTTCTTTATTTACTTTTGGCTGTCCTGGGTCTTCATTGCTGCACAGGCTTTTCTTTAGTTGCAGAGCAGGGTCTACTCTCTAATTGCAGTGTGCAGGCTTCTGATTGTGATGGCTTCTCTTGTTGCAGAGCACGGGCTCTATAGAATCATTCAGCTTTAGCTTCTTCAGCATTACTGGTTGGGGCATAGACTTGGATTTCTGTGATATTGAATGGTTTGCCTTGGAAATGAACAGAGATCATTCTGTCATTTTTGAGATTGCACCTAAGTACTGAATTTTGAACTCTTTTGTTGACTATGAGGACTACTCCATTTCTTTTAAGTGATTCTTGCCCACAGGAGTAGATTTAATGGTCATCTGAATTAAATTTGCCCATTCCAGCCCATTTTAGTTCACTGATTCCTAAAATGTCAAAATGTTCACTCTTGCCATCTCCTGCTTGACCACTTCCAATTTTCTTCATTCATGGACCTAACATTCCAGGTTCCTATACAATAATTGTTCTTTACAGCATCAGACTTTACTTCCATCACCAGTCACATCCACAACTGGGCGTTGTTTTTGCTTTGGCTCCATCTCTTCATTCTTTCTGGAGTAATTTCTCCACTCGTTTACACACTTCTCCTTGACTGATGTAAGTCACCAAATGCGAAGACAGACCAAGATAAACAGCAAAAATGATCTGGCCCTGCCTCCTTCCCCACACTCCTAGCACTCTGCTTCCTGGTACACTTTGTTCTGCCCACTTTAGCCTTCTTCCTGTTCCTGCAACAAGCCCATTTTTAGGTCTCTACTCAAATGTTACCTCTGCAGAGACAATTTCCCAGGTACTCTATTTAAAACAACAGCCCCCAACCAGTCCACATATTACACTGTTTCATTCATTCGTAGCAAAGATGATTTCCTTCAATTAGATTATATGTTTTCACATTTCTTAGTGGACTGTACAACTACCTTCATGAGCTTGGAAGCTCCAGGACAGGTACCTTTTGTGTCTTGTTTATCGTATCATCATCACCTGAAATAGTGCCTAGTCCTTTATTTGACAAAATGATACATAGATGGATGGGTAAGTGAAAAAAATCCATGGAAGTAACAGACATAATTCAGGGAATGGAGACCTTTAAAAGCAATGCTAATTGTTTATACACTGGAAGATTTAAGTCATTATTACAAACTATAAACAATAACAGTATACTGTGGAAAAGGAATGGGCTTCCCAGGTGGTGTTAGTGGTTAAGAACTTGCCTGCCAATGCAGGAGACATGAGATGCAGGTTCGGTCTCGGGATAGGGAAGATCCCCTGGAGAAAGTCATGGCAACCCATCCCAGTATTCCTGCCTGGAGAATTACATGGATGGACAGAGAAGCCTGGCAGGCTACAGTCCATGGGGTCACAAAGAGTTGAACACAACTAAGTGACTTAGCATGCACGCATGCATGAAAAAGGAATAATCAGAGTTTTAAGAAAAGAGAGAGCTCTTAGAGTGGAAAATGATTGGCAACATTTTTAAAATTCCATTAAAGGGCCAATTTCAGGCTACTATCTCGATGTCACTGAATGTCAAGTTGGGAAGAGAGGCACAGTGTTGGTTGGGACAGGCTGCTCTGAACTGATTTCTGGGCACCACCGAGGTACAGGGGGGCTGATGCATTAGAAACTGTGATGTGCCATTCAGGTCCCTCTTCTGGAGGTAAGGATTTATTCTTCCATTTGTTGAAAATGCTGCCAGATAAATTAGAAGCTGTCAGCACCCCACAGGGATTGCCTAAACTGAAAAGAGCTACCCAAGCCAAGGTCCTGGTCTCTGCCAAGGGCAACCCAATGACTGAAGAGCATGGGGTATCAAGATCTAGCTCCCTTGCTCCAAACAGGAGCCACTCTGACAAATAATCCCATCTCTAGAACTTACTGGAGGGGCTGGATGAGACTTCTGTTCAGAATGCTTCACCAGTTGATTTCTGCCAAATCCACCTTCCTTCTCTTCCCAACTCCTCCACAGGAGTTCATCTCAGTAACACATCTTAACGAGACTCCTGTATCTATTTTCTTTCTGATGTCATGAATTGATGTCAACAGATGATAGTAAGGAGGAAGAGTAGGGGTAGGAATTCCTCTTCCTCCTCCTCACTGTTTTTAGAGTGGAAAACTGGGTTTCTAAGAAAATATAGTGTGGGTTGCCTGGCAGTGTTGAGTGAGAGAGCAGAGACAGAAAGAATGAATTCAGGAGGCTCAGAATCCCACAGAAGCCCAAGAAAGAAAGAAGAAAGAAAATGGGGAGGGGAATTTCAAAGATATCAGAAAAGAAATAGAAGAACATTTTTTCTAGAACTGAAAACCACAAGTATTTATATTAAAAGGGCCCATCGAAAGCAAAATGAGATAATTTTTTAAAAAGAAGTACACTGAAACACACCCTTACAAATTTTTCAGGATACCAGGGATATGAAAAAGAACTCAAATATTTCCAGAGGGGTAAAAATAAATTGGGATTGAACTTCTCAGTAGCAATACTGGACTCTAGAAACTACTGGAAAAAATACATGACAAATGGAGGGAAAATACTTTTCGACTTAGAATTCTTTACTGAGCCAAAATCCCAAAGAAATATGATGGTAGACTGAAGATATTTTACAGCCATGCAAAGAATATTATTTAAAAAGTTTGTCACCCATAACCTTTCTTAGGATGTTACTAGAGAATGTATTCCCTCAAAATTAAGAAGTAAATCAATAAAGAGGAAGACAAGGAATCTAGGAGAAAGTGATTCAGTCTATGAGCACAAATAAGGGAAATGCTAGAAAAGTTGATGTGTAGGAATCCTGGAAAACAACCAGCTCAGGAGGGATGAGAACAGAGGGCTCTGAGATGGAGCTGCCCCATCTCTTTGTACCTCCATCTAACCAAGTTCAAGTATGCTTTCATTGGGGACTTTTCGTCCACCCAAAGAAGCTTTAAGAACTTTGCACCTCAGGGGAGAATTTTCCTGCTGGTCCAGTGGTTAAGACTCAGGCTTTCACTGCTGCGGAGCAGGTTCAATCCCTAGTCAGGGAACTAAGATCCCATAAGCCGTGTGGTTTGGCCAAAAAAAAATTAAAAAAAAAAAAAAAAAGAAAACAACTCTGCAACTCAGAGAAAGAAGAATTGGAGTCTGCAACACTTCACTCTTAGAAGGCCCCCAGGCTCCTTACACAAAGGAGTCCTTCTCCAGAAACTTCCTCCCCTCCAGAAATCAATATTGTAGAGCAAGTATAAGATGTCATTTTGCCTCAATAGATACCACTCCACCAAAATGTGAGGAAGATTATCACATTCTTTCACAAAATTGTTCTTCAGACCTTTGATTTCTCTTTGTTCTCCAAGTCTATGCTTCCCAGCCACCTTTTAGGGACCAAAGTGGTTTCCAGGCATTTTGGTCCTGGGAAAATATGTTTAAAATGAACTGGTCACAGGTATGGAAAGGTCTTGTACTGACTGCAAGGGAATAATTTAGTGTTCAAATTTATAAGCCAGTCTTGCCTACATTCAGGTAGCATGAGGCACCCTCTCATGTCCTAATCACTATAGGGCTCAGAGTCTGAGACTCTTGGATTCCATAGAAAACCGTGCCCCCTCCACCACCACCAACATACAGCTGTCCCATGAAGGTCAAGAACAAAGAGCCAGCAGACCAATCTGGTGCACCAGGAATCCCAGCTTCACGCCTGGTGAAATCCCAAACCAGAAATGGCAAATTCATGCCTCTGTTTCCTTGAAGTCCCTAATTACTTTAGGAGACATCTGAAGAGGAGATAAAGAACTGGGGGAGAACTCTGAAGTAGGTATCTCAGTCTGCATGTATGAATACACCTCAACAAGAGCTGCAGGGACTTCCCGAGCCATCCAGTTCCTAAGATTCTGTGTTTCCACTGTAGGGGGCTGGGGTTTGATCCCTGGTCAAGGAGCTAGAGGGCTTCCCTGGTGGCTCAGTCAGTAAAGAATCTGCCTGCAATGCAGGAGACCTGGGTTCGATTCCTGAGTAGGGAAGACCCCCTGGAGGAGGGCATGGTAACCCACTCCAGTATTCATGCCTGGAGAATCCCCATGGACAGAGGAGCCTGGTGGGCTACAGTTCATGGGGTTGCAAGGAGTCGAACACAACTGAGCGACTAAGCTCAGCACACAGGGAGAAAGATCCCACATGCTGCAACTAAGACCCAGCATAGCCATATTAACACAAACAAACAAACAAAAAACAAGAGCTGCACTGTGTCCTGCAAATCACTAGCTCTAGAACTGCGGGGTTCTAGGGAAAGAGTGCAAGGGACTGGCTATGGTGGATGCTCTTTTCATAGTATTATTCCAAGATAGACTTACTCATGCCTAAATTCATTTCTTGTATTAGTCTAAGGCAGAGAAATTCTTACCACAGATATTGGTTCTTAAGACTGTTGATGCTTATTTTCCGTTTCCTCAGCCAAAAGGAACCTTGGCACATCACAGCCTCTTCCTGGCCGTGAGAACAAACTCATGCTTGCTCTTAACTTCAAATTAAACATGAATATTTGGAGGAATGTTTCAAAACCAACCTGTTTTTGCAACTGAAAGTATAGAGAAGGCTTGACTTGGAGTAGAACACAGAAAACAATTTTATAAGCCATACACTGTATCACAGTGAAGGAGGGGGACCTACAATAGTAATGCAACTACTATTTTAATTACAAGGACAAGGCTGGGAAAATGGAGCTTCTACTAGAAAGAATTAGCCTGCCAGGTTGTAGGTTGTAAGCAAATTAATTGTGTATGTGTGTTGATTGGTTGATTTACAATATGTTAGTTTCTGGTGTACAGTAAAGTGATTCAGATACATAAACAGATAGATACAGATAGATGTATATGCATACATATACATTCATATTCTTTTGCATTATAGTTTATTACAACATATTGAGTATAGTTCCCTGTGCTATACAGTAAATCCTTGTTGTTTACCTAATTTATATATAGTAGTGTATATCTGCCAATCTCAGACTTCTAATTTATCCCTTGCCTTTTTCCACTTTGGTAAACATAAGTTTGTTTTCTATGTCTGTGAGTCTATTTCTGTTTTATAAATAAACTCATTTGTATCATATTTTTTAGATTCCACATATAAGTGATATCATATAGTGTTTGCCTTGTCTTACTTCATTTAGCTTGATAATCTCTAGGTCCATCCACATTGCTGCAAATGGCAATATTTCATTATTTTTTTTATTGCTGAGTAGTATTCCATTGTGTATAGGAGGGTTCCTTTTTCTTCACACTCTCTCCAGCATTTATTATTTGTAGACCTTTTCATGATGGCCATTCTGAGGAAAGTGGGATAATACCTTTGTAGTTTTTATTTGCATTTCTCTGATAATTAGTGACACTGAGCATCTTTCATGTGCTTATTGGCCATCTATATGTCTTCTTGGAGAAGGAAATGGCAACTTACTCCAGTATTCTTGCTTGGAGAATTCCAGGGACAGAGGAGCCTGGTGGGCTGCCATCTATGGGGTCGCACAGAATCGGACATGAGTGAAGCGACTTAGCAGTAGCATATGTCTTCTTTGGGGAAATGTTTATTTAGGGTTTCTGCCCAGTTTTTGATTCAGTTGTTTGTTTTTGTTGTTGTTGAGTTGTCTGTATATTTTGGAAATTAATCTCATATCAGTTGTATCACTGGCAAATATTTTCTTCCAGTTGTCTACATCATCTCTTCCCTCCCTACATCTCTAATTTCAACTTCTACCACTCTCCCTCCATTTTGGTCACACCGATCTCTTGGCAGTACCTCCAATATGCCATGTAAACGGATCTGTGCAGTGGGAACAGCCAGGATAACCCTCATATGTTCATCCATATATCCTTTTCTTGCTTATTTCAACTCTCTACTCAAGTGTCACCATGTCAGAGAGAACTCCTTCCACTACTATATCTAAAACAGCATTTTCTGAACACTTGCATTGACTGCATGTTCATTAAACTTATTTTGTAATGTAAAAAATGCCTGACATAAAGGTAATTGGACAGAGAGAAAAAAATAGTCGCGAAATATGTGACAAAATATACTTTTCCCTAATATACTGATACAAAGCGTTCTTTCAAAAAAGGAAGGAATAAAAATGAGCAACCAAATAGAAAAATGAGAAAGGAAATGTAAACTGCCAAAAGAAGAAATACATGTTTAAAATATTTAAACTCACAAGAAGCAAAAAAAAAAAAAAAAAAGCAAATACTACAAAGAATAAAGCACTATTTTTCCTCTAAACCTATGGTTGACAAATTTTTTCTGTAAAGATCTTCTACATAGTAGAAGTTTCCATGTTGTGGGTCACATACAGTCTCTGTCACATAGTTTTCATCTTTTTTTTTTTTTTTTTGGTTGCACTGCACGGCTTGCAGGATCTTAGTTCCTCCATTGGAGATTGAACCTGTGCCCCCTGAAGTAGGAAGCGCCGAGTCTTAACCACTGGACATCAGGGAAGTCCTCACATCAGAATTTTAAATATGCACATTCTTTGCTCTAAGAATTCTCCATCTTTGATTTTATATCAGAAGTTAATCCAGTAAGTGTGAAAATATTTTGGTTGAGAGTGCACTGTCACTCCATTCACAGTAGCAGGCAGGAAGAGGAAAAGGAGAAAGTTACATAGGCATCAAGCAGGCAATGGTAAAATAATCCATGGTTGGCACTAGTGGTAAAGAACCCACCTGCCAATGCAGGAGACATAAGAGGTGAAGGTCAATCCTGAGTTGGGAAGATCCCCTGGAGGAGGGTGTGGCAACCCACTCCAGTATTCTTGCCTGGAGAATCCAATGGACAGAGGAGCCTGGGGGGCTAGAGTCCATAGGGTTGCACAGAGTCGGACATGACTGAAGTGACTTAGCATGCACTCATGAAATCAATAAAATACTACACAGTGATTTCAAAGGATGCTATATATCTGAATCAGTTAATGTGAAAAGGTCTTCATGGCCTTTCTGGTTAAAAAAATATATGTTTATATATGTAAATATATGCATGTAAATATGTATGTATATATATATATACATAAAATGGTGTGTTTTTCATGGTTTATTTTATACAAAATTATACACATGTATATATATATATATGTGTGTGTGTGTGTGTGTGTGTGTGTATCCAGGACTTCCCTTTAGTTCAGATGGTAAAGAATTTGCCTGCAATGCAGGAGACCTGGGTTCGATCCCTTGGTCAGGAAGATCCCCTGGAGAAGGAAATGGTAACTGACTCCAGTATTCTTGCTTGGAGTATTCCATGAACAGAGGAGCCTGGCGGGCTATAGTCCATGGGGTCACAAAGAGTTAGACATAACTGTGTGACTAACACATACATGTGTATAGCCATGTTAAGTATATACACTTGCATAGAGATAGTCTGAAGCATATAGTTAACAGGAGTGGAGTAAGATGTTACATGACAGACGGTAAAGTGTCTGCCTGCAATGCGGGAGACCGGGTTCGATTCCTGGGTTGGGAAGATCCCCTGGAGAAGGAAATGGCAATCCACTCCAGCACTCTTGCCTGGAAAATCCCATGGATGGAGGAGCCTGATAGGCTACAGTCCATGGGGTCGCAAAGAGTCGGACATGACTGAGCAACTTTACTTGCTTTACTTAATTTTGAGAAGGTATCAACATTATAATCAGAAAAAATAAAGCTCTTATTAAATTAGAAAAACATCAGGCAAACCATAATGGATTTTTGCCTGAAATGCAATAATTCTCTTCCAAAATTATTCTTACAATAGGATCATGGTAGATATTTTTCACCAATTGAACAAATAGTTTTACTGGCTTCTTGTGTTTTTTCTTGTACTGAAAGTACAAAGTTACTTGTTAGTTTGTCATCTTAGGAATATTCTTTTAGGAAATCAATTATGCATTTAAATTTTTGCTACTTCTTTTTCTCAAACTCTATGTGAACATTCACTGACATTGTAAGATCACCATACTCTCAAACAAGGGCACGGAGAATGGATCTAGAAGAACATCACATACTGACCACTGCTGTACAGAAGCTGGGGCATGGAACAGTAGAGAGAAGATGGATGGTCAGAGCACTCCAAGTGCATCACTCTGTAATTTGCAAGGAAAGTCGTCCTCAGTTACTGTATCTTGCAAGTTTGCGTATTTGAAAATGAACATGTTAAAGAACATAAATATCACAGCCTTGTGGTCTACATAGCACTTCACTTGTACCATGTTTTGCACAAATGAGCAGCTTTTATGGATCAACATTGTATAATTCAGTATTCAAATAGGCCTCACTGACAAAATAGGACTTCAGATGAAAGCTCTTACCTCAGAAATGGGATGCCTTTATTCTTGGAGAATAACTGTTATTTTTTGTGTTTGCATTTTTTTTTGATTGTTTGTACATGCTCATTGTGGAAGGTTTGCAAACTATGGAAAAGCATTAAAAAAAAAAACACCTAGCCTTAATTCCATCATCTAGTGGCCACCATGATTAATATTATGATGTTCCCCCCAGTCATTTTGAAATCATACTATTTATAATTTTGATTTTTTTCACTAAGAATTAGAGTGTACTCATTTCCCATTAGCAATATTTCTTTAATAAGTGTGAAAAAACACATCTTGGATTTCAATATCAAACTAGTCACAAAATAAGGGTAATGGGTTACATTTGTACAATGTGTTTTTCCACAGTTCTATCATTAAAAATCTCAAATAGACAAAAATGCATTTTAAATACCACAAGGAAAATCAAAGTGGAAAAAAACCCACTAAAATTTAAATACTGGAGTGGACAATGTTTTCAATCAAATGGTCAGAAGATTTTTTATAATCCAAAGGAGGGTCAGTGTTACTCACAGCCTTTGATGACACTTTAGTGATGGACAAAAAAGTTAAAATTGCTATTTAAGTTGTAATATACAGGCCCACTTTAAGGCATAAAAAGAAAACAAGATAAAAATCTGTCATCCCTTTCTAGTTCCAAAACTATTCAACAGAACAGATAATTTAAATGTCAGAAAAAGGCTTTTCAAAAGATTCCAGAAATACTGACAAATTATATAAATAATTTTCACTTAATATTTTTGTCATTTAAGAGGTATTCTTAATAAAAAACACTTTCTGAAGTCTTCACAACAATTTTACCTGTTAAACAATCATGCTATTCAATGAAAATTCAAGGCAAATTTATATTTAGATTTCAATAGTACATGTTCATCCTTAAAGGTTATAATTTGTTTTAAATAGCACAACCATCTGTCCTGTGATGGCTCACATGAGTTTAATTATTGGAGAAGTTTGAGTGGAATTTCTCCCATGAATACGCATCCTGCTGAACTGTACTAAAAACAAGAGATTTGACTCTGACATTTTTATCCTACAATAAAATTATAGTCGAGTTCATGATTTTTCAGTGGTGTAGATCACTATTGTCTGCTACCTTATACATTACATTCAGCTGTCTATCATATCATAAAGCAGTTGTTACTCTTAGAATAATTTTCTTTATTCTTATTTTCTTCTTTTCAAGTTTGTTTAAGTTGTCATTTCCACTTTTTTTTTCAGTTTAACCTATTGAGGTAACAGTGGTTATATGTTTCATGTGTACAACCTTATATTTCCACTTCTGTACACTACAGCATGCTCACCTCCAAAAATTTAACCATCCATCCACCATACAGTTGACTCACTTTACCTGTTTCACTGTCACCCCCAATCTCATCCCACTGGTAAACCACTACTCTGCTCTCTAAATCTATATGTTTATTTTTGTTTGGTTTATTCAGTTTCTTGTTTTATTTTTTTTCTTTTTTTATATTCTACACATGAGGGAAACCATACAGTATTTGCCTTTCTCCCTACAACTTACTTAACATAGTACCCTCAACGTCCATCCATGTTGTTAAAAATGGCAAGATTTCAACTTTTTAATGGAAGAATAGTATTCCATTATATATATGTATTCCATATATAAAAATACATACATATGCATATATATAATATATATAATATTAAAAAGCAGAGACATTACTTTGCCAACAAAGGTCCATGGTTTTTCATGTAGTCATGTATGGATGTGAGAGTTGGACTATAAAGAAAGCTGAGCGCCAAAGAATTGATGCTTTTGAACTATGGTGTTGGAGAAGACTCTTGAGAGTGTCTTGGACTGCAAGGAGATCCAACCAGTCCATCCTAAAGGAGATCAGTCCTAAATATTCATTGGAAGGACTGATGGTGAAGTTACAACTCCAATACTTTGGCCACCTAATGCGAAGAACTGACTCATTTGAAAAAACCCTGATTCTGGGAAAGATTGAAGGCTGGAGGAGAAGGGGATGACAGAGGATGAGACGGCTGGATGGCATCACCATCTCGATGGGCATGAGTTTGAGTAAACTCTGGGAGTTGGTGATGGACAGGGAGGCCTGGAGTGCTGCAGTCCATGGGGTCGCAAAGAGTCAGACACAACTGAGCAACTGAACTGAACTGATAATATATACCACATCTTTTTCATTCATTCATCTGTTGATGGACATTTAGGTTGTTTCCATGGCTTGGCTATTGTAAATAGTGCTGCTATGAACATAGAGGTGCATGTATGGTTTCAGGTTATAGTTCTTGTCTTTACTGGATATATGCCCAGGAGTGGGATTGCTGGATCATATGGTAGTTCTATTCTTAATTTTTGCAGGAATCTCTATTCTGTCTTCCACAGTTGCTGTACCAATTTCCATTCCCACCAACAGTGTAGGAGGGTTCCTTTTTCTATATATCCTATCTAACACTTATTTTTTACCTTTTAGATAATAGTCCTTCTATCTTGTTGTGATTTTAAGTGTCCCTGATGATTAGTGATGTTGACTATCTTTTCGTGTTTCACTTACTGTTGGCCACCTGAATATATAAGGAAGAATTCTTATAGCATTCTCTGAGTCAATGTGGTCCTGTCAACACCTTGATTTCAGACTTCTAGCCTCCAGAACTATGACAGAATACAATTTTAAGCCATGAAGTCTGTAGTAATTTGTTCTGCCAGCCCCAGGAGAGTAATTCAGGGACACATGGCTTGAAAACAGTATACATGAAAATATCTGGGCCAAAAGTCTGATGTGACTGATAAAGAATGCAAATACTGCCCTGGGCCACAGTAACAGAACCAGAGTTAATAGACCAAGGAAAGAAATTCTCAACCATATAGCCACAGTATTGCACTCTGTGCTTAGTACCACATTTCAGGGATGAATGGGAGCCTAGTTAGAGGCAAGTGACCAGGACAGTGATCATTTTGGAAAGCTGTTCATACAAAGGATGATTTGACATCATTAGAGAGGGGTATCGTATAAAAGGGGTGGATGAACATGAGAGCAATCCTGAAAGATGTGAAAGGCTTTGTCAAAGACAGAGTCACCTGATTTTGTGTTGCTCCAGGAGGCAAAATTGGGTCCAGCAGGTGGAACATAAAAGCAAGAGAAAAGTTATCTAATGACTGTTGATTGTTGTTCATTGTTTTTGTTCAGGCGCTGAGTCATGTCCGACTCTCTGGATCCCATAGATTGCAGCATGCTAGGCCTCCCTGTCCATCACCAACTCCCAGAGTTTACTCCGAGTCATGTCAATATACATCAGAGGCATATTTGAGGTTATGGATATTTCTCCCGGCAATCTTGATTCCAGCTTGTGCTTCATCCAACCCAGCGTCTCTCATGATGTACTCTGCATATAAGTTAAATAAGCAGGGTGACAGTATACAGCCTTGACGTACTCCTTTTCCTATTTGGAAGCAGTCTGTTGTTTCATGTCCAGTTCTAACTGTTGCTTCCTGACCTGCATACAGATTTCTTAAGAGGCAGGTCAGGTGGTGTGCTTTCCCATCTCTTTCAGAATTTTCCAGTTTATTGTGATCCACACAGTCAAAGGCTTTGGCCTAGTCAATAAAGCAGAAATAGATGTTTTTCTGGAACTCTCTTGCTTTTCCGATGATCCAGTGGATGTTGGCAATTTGATCTCTGGTTCCTGTGCCTTTTCTAAAACCAGCTTGAACATCTGGAAGTTCACAGTTCACGTATTGCTAAAGCCTGGCTTGGAGAATTTTGAGTATTACTTTACTAGCGTGTGAGATGAGTGCAGTTGTGTGGTAGTTTGAGCATTCTTTGGCATTGCCTTTCTTTGGGATTGGAATGAAAACTGATCTTTTCCAGTCCTGTGGCCACTGCTGAGTTTTCCAAATTTGCTGGCATATTGAGTGCAGCACTTTCACAGCATCATCTTCCAGGATTTGAAACAGCTCAACTGGAATTCCATCACCTCCACTAGCTTTGCTCATAGTGATGCTTCCTCAGGCCCACTTGACTTCACATTCCAAGATGTCTGGCTCTAGGTGAGTGATCATACCATCGTGATTATCTGGGTCGTGAAGATCTTTTTTGTCCAGTTCTTCTGTGTATTCTTGCCACCTCTTTAATATCATCTGTTATGTCCATAGCATTTCTGTCCTTTATTGAGCCCCTCTTTGCATAAAGTGTTCCCTTGGTATCTCTAATTTTCTTGAAGAAAAATTCTTACTGGAGAAGGGAATGGCAGACCACTTCAGTATTCTTGCCTTGAGAACCCCATGAACAGTATGAAAAGGCAGGACACTAAAAGAGGAACTCCCCAGGTCAATAGGTGCCCAATATGCTACTGGAGATCAGTGGAGAAATAACTCCAGAAAGAATTAAGGGATGGAGCCAAAGCAAAGACAACACCCAGTTGTGGAAGTGACTGGTGATGAAAGCAAGGTCCAATGCTGTAAAGAGCAATATTGCATAGGAACTTGGAATGTCAGGTCCATGAATCAAGGCAAGTTGGAAGTGGTCAAACAGGAGATGGCAAGAGTGAACATCGACATTTTAGGAATCAGTGAACTAAAATGGACTGGAATGGGTGAATTTAACTCAGATGACCATTATATCTACTACTGTGGGCAAGAATCCCTTAGAAGAAATGGAGTAGTCATCATAGTCAACAAAAGAGTCCAGAATAAAGTACCTGGATGCAGTCTCAAAAACAACAGAATGATCTCTGTTCATTTCCAAGGCAAACAATTCAATATCACGGTAATCCAAGTCTATGCTCCAACCAGTAATGCTGAAGAAGATGAAGTTGAACGGTTCTATGAAGACCTACAAGAACTTTCAGAACTAACACCCAAAAAAGATGTCCTTTTCACTATAGGGGACTAGAATGCAAAAATAGAAATTCAAGAAGCACCTAGGGTAACAGGCAAATTTGGCCTTGGAGTACAGAATGAAGCAGGGCAAAGGCTAATAGAGTTTTGCCAAGAGAACACACTGGTCATAGTATATACCCTCTTCCAACAACACAAGAGAAGATTCTACACTTGGACATCACCAGATGGTCAACACTGAAATCAGATTGATTATATTCTTTGCAGCCAAAGATGGAGAAGCTTTATACAGTCAGCAAAAACAAGACCAGGAGCTGACTGTGGCTCAGATCATGAACTCCTTATTGCCAAATTCAGACTGAAATTGAAGAAAGTAGGGAAAACCACTAGACCATTCAGGAATGACCTAAATCAAATCCCTTACGATTATACAGTGAAAGTGAGAAATAGATTTAAGGGACTAGATCTGATAGACAGAGTGCCTGATGAACTATGGACAAAGGTTTGTGACATTGTACAGGAAACAGGGATCAAGACCATCCCCAAGAAAAATAAATGCAAAAAAGCAAACTGGCTGTCTGAGGCGGCCTTACAAGTAGCTGTGAAAAGAAGAGAAGCAAAAAGCAAAGGAAAAAAGGAAAGATATACCCATTTGAATCATTTATCATGCAATATTATCTCAAACACACCAAAAATCAGAATGCTTTTGAGACATTCAAATAGTTATGCCAAAGTCTGTGCATTTAAAACATCTATAAACATAATTCAGAAAAAAAACCTAACAACAACCCAGGGCCTTTTCTCATCATTGCATCTGCAATGCCTGGTCTTCCTCTATGAAGAGACGGGCCAGTGAGAGGGCTGATTGGTGGCCCCCTGGGAACCTGGGACAGCTGGGGTGGCTGGATTTGGAAGCATGGAAGTGAAAGCAAGAAAGAGTAGCAGCCTCCTGTGGAGATTGTACAAAAAGAGAACACAAATGGGATGGCAAGTTCCAGCTCCTTAGAATTCCACAGAAGAGGGGCTCCACTCAGAAACAGGTAGGAGAGGCCTGGAGGAAGGTCTTGAACCAAGGAGATTTTACATGATTCTGGAGGCCTTGTGATCGTGAGTGGGCCCCTGTCTGGAGAGCTCAGTAGAGCTTGAGATCCAAGCACATCAAGTTCTGACCCACTTATTCATCTGCATTTCTAGTCATTACATGTTGTTGTCACTTAAAAAGTAATTGGTGGGAGACTTTTCTGTTGGTCCAGTGATTAAGAATCTACCTGCCAAACAGGAGACATGGGTTCCAGCCCCGCTCTGGGAAGATCCCACCTGCAGGAGGACAACTAAGCCCGTGCACAACTACTGAGCCTGTGCTCTAGAGCCTGGGAGCCACAACTACTGAAGCCTGCGTGCCTAGAGCCTGTGCTCTGCAACAAGAGAAGCCACTGCAAAGAAGCCCATGCACCGCAATGAAGAGTAGCCCCTGCTAATTGCAACTAGAGAAAAGCCCATGCAGCAATGAAGACCCAGCTCAGCCAAAAATAAATAAGTAAATAAAATCTTAAAAATCGGTGGGGAAAGTTAAGAGGAAGAGAGCAGTTTTAGATCTATACATGTCACAAACTCCAATACTTTGGCCACCTGACGGAAAGAACTTACTCATTGGAAAAGACCCTGATGCTGGGAAAGATTTAAGGAAAGACAAGGGGACGACAGAGGATGAGATGGTTGGATGGCATCACCAACTCAATGGACAGGAGCTTGAGCAAGCTCCAGGAGTTGGTGATGGACAGGGGAGCCTGGAGTGCTGCAGTCCATGGGGTCGCAAAGAGTTGGACGTGATTGAGTGACTGAACTGACTGACACATTACAAAAATAGCTGTAGCTGACAGCATGGCACAAATACGGGAACCATCGTGCTTCCAGTACGGCACTGTGCTGGATCTCCATAACGATGACCCAGTGCCATCAATGGAAAGTAATGTGGTAGCTGGTGCCTTCTGCATATGGAGGCAGAGAACAGTGCAGCACATTGGAAAGACTTCCACTAAAGAAAGTTTTGGTGCTTAAATAAGTAAACTGCAGCTATCTAGAAAATCTAACTATGTAGAAATTTGACAGTGTAGGATGAAGGAGAAAATGCTTTAAAATAATGTGAAAGGGAGTTGTTAAGGAAATATAGCAAACTCAAGGGGAGGTGCTCAATAAATATATTTAAAAAATCAATTCAATTCAATCTGTAACCCTGCCTAGTTCCCATCTTGCCAGGTTGCATAAATGAATGTGAGTGAATGAAACTGTCCTTCCGTGGGCCCCCCTTCTCAGGGCTGTTCTATGTTCTTGGAGCTAATGCTAAGGTTTTGGAGACAGACAAGAGTACCTATCTGGTCCTCACTCATCATCCACACTTACAATGCAGAGATCCATCATCTGATCTACATGGTGTCTCCTGCAGCCAGCAACTCACCTGGCTCTTGCCATGTGGAGGCTTGGAATTGTCTGCCAAGACTGGTTGGCTGGGATCCTGTCTGCCTAGAGGCATTCAGCTGTTGCTGCTTTGCAGGAAAGCATAGGTCTTGCCTGCCCTTTGCACTCCAAGACTCCTTTCTCATGTCTCCTCCTCAAGACACTCTATGGCCATGACTCCCCTTTGTCCTCTCCTCTGTAAACCTTCTATATTCTTCTTAAAGATCTGCCTTTGGAACACAAAAGCCAAAACCTGTGCAGCTTTTGGTACTATATACTTCTTGAAGTTGTAAACTGGGGTTGGCTATTAGTTTGAATATGGAGAAGGCAAAGGGGAAGATGCAAAGAACACTCCTCCCCCATCTTGTCATCTCTCTCCCTTGGGAGTTCAAGCCGGTTGAGCAATAGGCTCAGGCATCAATCAGTCAGGGATAAAACGCACTGGTTTATTTGTTATGTATTTGTTAACCAGTATCTCTGGTCCCAGAATTGCTCTGGGCATGAAGAATACAGAAGTGCCTAAAGCAGACAAAATAGCCATCTATTATTTGCAAAGCTGCATTTTAAAACTTGGTTCAGCTTGCGGTGGAAATGACATCCCTGACTTGAATTGATCCATGTAGCCAAGAGACTTCACTGGCTGGAAAACTGAAGTCACCCTTCCAATATGGCTTCCGGTCCCCAGTGAGCTTATTGCACAGAAGATCCAGGAATGGAGAAAAGAATAGAGCAGACTCCAGGCTGGTAGCTCTAAAAGAGAAAGGGCCAGAGAAGACTGAAATACGCACACGTGTACACAGGTGCACCGCACACTTGAGTGAGTGGAGAGGGGCAGAAACCTTGTTCTACATGCTTCAGAGAGTGAGAGTTCATATTTTATTTAGGCAGAAACATAAGAGGGAAAATTATTCCCTTTGTTGATTGCAGCTTTTTATTGAGACCCCTTGTGAATTTTTCTTGAATTTGGAACGTGACATAGGTGAATTTATCTAGATATGC
The DNA here is from genome assembly GCF_016772045.2 of Ovis aries. Taxonomy (NCBI): domain Eukaryota; kingdom Metazoa; phylum Chordata; class Mammalia; order Artiodactyla; family Bovidae; genus Ovis; species Ovis aries. The sequence continues at coordinate 95,681,746 of NC_056080.1, read as the reverse complement.
TTACTCCTTCATTTAGCTCTAGTATTTATGCTACAGTGTTTTTATTATTACTAATTGAGAAGGCTGTATTATACAAAGGCCTTTTACTCCATTAATTATGTATCCATAAAATCATATGACTCACACAAAATGCTTTACAGAAGTGAGTTCAGATTAGAGGCATTTCTCCAACTTTCCTGCTCTGCTGTTCTGTGATGATGGGGAGTGACCCCTTCAAGCTGCTTCTCAAGGAACCTATGGCAGGCACGAGAAGCCAAGGCATTTGTACCTCAGGGTGTGTCTCCAATGGTGGTTGATGCTTGTGTGGGCCCAGCTGCTCCAGGTAGGTCCACCATCTTTCCTGTTTCTGCCAAGTGGACCAGGTCCTAGGATCCAGGATCTCCACCTTCCCCTTGTCCCCTCAGCCTGAGTGCTTCTGGCCTCCTGTTGTTGTTGTTCAGTCACCAAGTTATGTCCAACTCTTCACAACCCCATGGACTGTAGCACGCCAGGCCTCCTACTCTTTCTAATCTCTGGGATGCTTTACAAAGAGTCCCAGTTGAGGACTTCCCTGATGGCCTAGTGGTTAAGACTTTGCCTTAAAAGTCATGGGGTGCAGGTTTCACCCCTGGTCAGGGAGCTAAGATCCCAAATGTCTCGTGGTCAAAGCCATAAAAAAATCCAAAGAGCCCCAGTTGGCTTTGCCCCTCTGCCATCACTTGTGTAATCAATTAGCTTAAGTTCCCTCCATTTTAAATACATGGAATGGTCTGATTTCTACTTTGGAGCTTGACTGAGGATTTTGGCTTGAAAACTATCTTCATTTACATCTTTCTCAGATCATGAAAATGAACTCTGTAAACTGAGTGGGAAGGAAAGAGAGTTCCATGGAAAACTGAATTCCACGTTAGATGGTCTATGCAAAAAGGCTTCCTTGGTCCAGTGTTTGGAGTGGGTTAAAAGAAGTTAAATGGGTTTAATATTAGAGTTCTTATAGAGTTGTAACTTAGAGCAGTCATACATAGAACTTCCCAAAGTTATTTAACCAGAGAGTGCTCTCTTTTAAGGATTTTCTAATAATATTCCCCAGGACTCTAATGCTTCATACAACCCAGTTTGGGAAATAATAAACAATTATTTCAGCCAGACTTTTTGCTAGGAGTGAGGTAGAATCATTTGAGATGGACAGTGCCTTCAATATTCCCACGTTCTTTAAGTGATGTACATATTTTAGATACCAGGTGGCTAGCTTGATGTCTCATTATTAAATTGAAAGGGGTTATTTGCATTCTCTAATGGTAGAAAGCGAAGCAGAACTGAAGAGCCTTTTGATGAGGGTGAAAAGAGGAAAGTGAAAAAGCTGGCTTAAAACTCAATATCCAAAAAACTAAGACCATGGCATCTGGCCCCATCACTTCATGGCAAATAGATGAGGAAAAAGCAGAAACAGTGACACTTTATTTTCTTGGGCTCCAAAATCACTGCGGATGGTGACTGTAGTCATGAAATTAAAAAAGACACTTGCTCCTTGGAAGAAAAGCTGTGATAAACCTAGACAGCATATTAAAAAGCAGAGACATCACTTTGCTGACAAAGGTCCGTATAGTCAAAGCTATGGTTTTTTCAGTAGTCATGTATAGATAGGAAAGTTGGACTGTAAAGAAGTTTGAGTGCTGAAGAATTGATGCTTTTGAACTGCGGTGCTGAAGAAGACTCTTGAGAGTCCCTTGGATTGCAAGGATATCAAACCAGTCAATCCTAAAGGAAATCAACCCTGAATATTCATTGGAAGGACTGATGTTGAAGCTCCAATACTCTGGCCACCTGAAGTGAAGAGCTGACTCACTGGAAAAGACCCTGATGCTGGGAAAGATTGAGGTCAGAAAGAGAAGGGGGCAACAGAGGATGAGATGGTTGGATGGTATCACCGACTCAACGGACCTGAGTTTGAGCACATTCTGGGAGATAGTGAAGGATACAAAGCCTGGCGTGCTGCTGTCCATGGGGTTGCAAAGAGTCAGACATGACTGAGGGACTTAACAACTATTTGTATTCTCACTCAGATGAGGTGGGGGAAGCTGGGTTAGGAAGATCAAACTTGCCTCAAGAACCACCTGAAAAAGCAGTACTTGAGGGAAACCCAGTACAACATCAAATTAAATGAAAGAGAAATCCTAGCCTGGGGCATTCTGAGGGCACTTGCCTCAACCTTAAGGGCATTGGCATGACTCTTGTTCATGGTCTGATTTGGGTTAGACCATTGCATCCAGATGGGCCCACAGGAAAACTGACTTCAGTAATTTCGTCTTTAATTTTTGTAGACTCCAGCAGATATGCTTGAGAAGTGCTAGACAGACCGCAGGGTAGAGTAGCAGAAAACACATGGATTAGACCTAGGTTCAGTCCTGAGGGACCAGGGACAAGATAATTAACTTATCTGAGCCTCAGTTTCTTTATCTGTAAGAATCCAGAGTCTCATGATTAATCTCTACAGAGCTGCTGTGAAGATTAAATGAAGTATGTTAAAAACATTCTGTAAAGTGCCATGCAGATATTTGTTAATAAATTATATTTTAGTCTTCTAGAGTCAACTCAATGCCTTCTCCCATTAATATCTGTATACTTCATTATGTTCTAGCTTTATTTTTCAAATTATGATTTTGAAATAATCTGCAAAAACAGTGCAAAGAATTCTCATATACATACTCTCCACTCAGATCCCTCCAAATATATACAATCATGGCAAAATTTTAAAAATCAGGAAATTAACATTGATATAACCTATATATCACAAACTTCACCAATTACCCCACCAATGTCCCAATTTCTGGTCTAGGATCCGAGGATCACACGCTGCACTTGTTATCATCTTCCTTTCCTTCATCTGGGCATCCCTGGGTCTTGGTCTTTAATCATGTTAATAATGTTGATGATTACAAGCCAGTTAAAGTGTAGAATAGCCCTCAGTTTGGGTCTGATGCTGTCTCATAGCTGATAGCAAAAAAGAGTTAATACCTATTTCATAGGGTTGTGGGGATTACTAAAGGAGTGAATATATGTAAAGTCAGTGAAACAGTGCCTCACACATAGTAAATGCTACTTAAGTGTTAGCTTATATGATGAGCTAGGATTTTAGTGACTTTACTGGTAGGAAATCTGTCTTAACAAATTGATGAAGAGATCAAAGCAGCAGCAGGCATTTTAACTATGAACATCTGTTGCCTCTCCCTACCCAAAGAGCCAAGGCCAAAGACCCATGGCTAGCAGGAACTCTGCTCCACCAAGAGGGGCACTGTTCAGCCAGTGGCCTGCCCATAGGATGAGGACTTTTTTGCTCTACACAGCAGTGCTTTTTCACAGTAGGTCCACATACTAGGAACTGAGGCCACATTTCCTTACTCATCCATTGCTGGAAAAATGTGTCAAATTAAATAAAAAATGCTATGAAATAATTAAGCCCCTCATTTTCCTGACAACTATTCCCAGAACTCAGGCTTTCAAGCTTCGTTAGTATGCACCCAGCGCTTCAGTCACTGACACATTCACTGAATAACCATAGTGATAACCTCAGCCCCTAACCTTTGCATTGCTTCTTACTGAAGAGGCCAAACCACTCAGTCCATCACAATACTTACTTCATTGGCCAATCCTGGGCAGACTCCACAGTGAGGCAGTGCCTTACCAGGCTGTATGGGGGAAGGGAAGGAAACCTAAACAGACTAACTCCAAGAAGGTAGAAAGAATCTAAGACACATGTATGAAAACTTGGTAAATGACAACTACTGATTACAAGTGTCAAAGCATCAACAAAACCCCTTAATATAAAAATACCAATGCATTTGTCTGGCTAGTAAATGTCATTTTACAAAACAATTATGATCTTTTACCTCATATGCTGATCTTTTACCTCATTTGTTCTCCCCTCACCCCCAAGACACCACTTTACAGGTGAGAGAAAAGAGGATCTAGAGGGAAATGGCTCTTAGTGGCAAAGCTGAAACTTGAACTTGTGTCTCACCTCCTCATAGAGCACATTTCCCACTTAACAAAAAAAGAGGAAATGCATTTTCTCAACGTAGGTCAAAGACTAACAGGATTAAAAGATGATAAAAATACAGAGACGGAAGTGTACAAATGTAATGAAACCAGCTACCCAGGTGACTAGTTTTTTAGGAGTCAAGGAGAGCAGGGTTTTTCAAGGAAAAGGGACACTCACAAGGCATTAAGGCACGCTGAGCAACAACAGAGGGAAGGAAGGGAGGGGGAGGGGTGTGAGGGAGAGAAAGATGTACACACACACACACACTCTACTGTAAAATCCCTGCATCTTCAGCTACTTAAGAATCAAATGATTTCAGGAACTTCTCTGGTGGTCCAGTGCTAAGACTCTACACTCCCAATGCAGGGGTCCGGGTTCCATCCTGGGTCGGGGAGTCAGATCCTGCATGCCACAACTAAAGATCCAATGTGCTGCAACTAAGACCCGGTGCAGACAAATACACCAATCAATATTTAAAAAAAAAAAAAAAGAATCAAATGATTTCAATGGGATGCAGACGTGGACCATATATTGCACAATGTCCAACAAGTGGGTACCGCCTAGCACACAGCAACCTAGCAATACATATTTGCCTATTTAGCTGGACTTTTCTGTATACAGCAACCAGATCCAGCCTTATTCAGAACTCCCAAATATTGGAACGTCCCCAAATTAGTTCTGCTCTCAAATGCCAGTGTGCACGCAGAAATGGTCAGTCTTTTGTGAGCTGTACAGGCAAAGCAGAAATTAGAAACTTATTTCCTATCACCAAATTGCTTCCATATTACTTTTATGTCAAACGGACCTTTACAAAAAAGAGACTGAAAATGTCAATTATATCATACCAAAGTTTATTGATTACATTGAACAAAATTTCTGTAATGAAAAAGGCAAGTTGCATTCATAAAAGATGGCATTCACATTCATTATAGAAAGCAATGATGTAAAAAATTGCTGAAGTGAAAAATGTAATATTGCAGTCCCATTTTGTAAGCTGAAAAATGATTTTGTCAACACTTGCATAAAATCTGCATTTATATACTGCATGTTATTAAAAAATTCCGTCACTAAATTATGAATTTTTGCAAATTTAGGCTTACATTTTATACTGTTGCTGGTGTAAATGTGGTAGATATGGAATTTATGTTTTCAGTTTAGTAGTAACATCCTTAAACAATGGACAACAGTTATGAAAACTATAAGGACAGTTTGTAGTTCAAAATTATTCAAATGATGGGTATATGATCCTATTATTACACTTTATCAGTTTCTCTGGCACAAAATAAGGTGGTTAGATTGTAGTGATAGGAATACTGGATGGCTTACTTCTGCTAACCTCATGCCAACCCTTTTCTTTAGCTCATTAATAAAATATCTATCTTTAAAAAAGTCAAGTCAGGTCCCTTTCAAGAATCTAGGCCATATCACACATCACTGTCATCGTGAATTTGAGCTGCAGTGTAATGTGTTCCTTATAAGACACGACTTTACATCCCCCTTACTTATCTTTCTTCCAGGTTGCAAGGAATTTTACATGCCACCAGTTATATTTCTGCTACCCTAGATATTTTGATTATGTCAAACCTCCAATGGTCTGCATTAAACAAGGCTCTCTAGTTAAGGTGGGCTCTTTGTATTCACAGTCTCTATAATTCTTATGTAAAACAATAATAATACAGCAACAATTATAAACACAAGAACAACAACAAAACATCAAAAGCTTTCCTGGCTCTGATTTTTAGCTCTTTGGAATAGGTAGAAAATATACTGACTTAGTTTCCAGCAGACTTCTTCAAATACTAGGCTACTAAAACACAGCACACTTAGGAAGGCGTGATGACACCTAACAAATACTCAAAAATAATACTGATAGATGGTAACAAATGAAATAATGAAAAAGGGTCGGTAATGATGGAATGGCTTCTGATAACTGAAATTATGTCCTTTCGAGAATTTAAGAAAAATTATACCTAAACATTAACACAAAATGTAAGTGGAAGAATCAAATATGTCATCTGGACTTTATAAATACATTGGCATAGACTGAATCTAATACTTCTCCAAATCAAGGTACAATATAAACACTAATAATAGTACAGGCATGCCAGAAAGACAACCAAAAATGGAAACTGGAACAAAAATACCTTTTAAAAGACCATTTCAATCTAGGAGTCAAATGTAGTCACTTATATCCAAAAACAAGTGTATGTTTAATTTTAACATTTAATAAAGACATATCACATTTATTTTTATGTTTTAAGTGAGCTCCTTAGGAGGCTATAATCTCCCTCTAGTCCAGTAAGTGGAGGATTTAACCAAGGTGAATCTCATGGTTTAGAGTTAGACCATTACTCTAACCATGTTTCCTAAGAGAGACAATATTCATGTTCAGAGTCATGTTATGGACCCTTCCTCCTTCCCAAATTGCCAAGTTAAAAAAAAAAAAAGTGCTGCATATGCGCACAGATGCAACCTCTTTCAAATAGAAACTGTTAACAGTTTCAAACAAGCTATTCTTCCTTCTTCTCCACAAAAAAATTATAAAAGACTGATGTTCAGAATGGCATTTTAATGTAACTGTGGGTTTGCCCATTTTACCTCTGATCCCAGTAAAACTAATATTGGAAAAATCTGTTATATCTTAACTATTTTGAGGGTCACTGAAGTGATTGGAAATGATTTCTTTTCAAATCTAGTAGTCTTCCACCCATTAAGTGTAATTCAGAAGAACAAAAATAAATTTTTTTGATTTTTGCAAAAATATCCAGGGTCAACATTCTTTCCACCTTTCAATGCACTATTTGGCAAGGATAATCAGCATGTAGGTGAACAGAAAGGATTAACTACTATCTGATGCATTGATTTAGTTCTTTTATATTTTCAAGTATTCCTTTCATATGTGGGAAAAATTTAAGATCATCATTCAGTAGGAACAAGAAATGTGATCCAAACAGCCTATTTCTTTTGCCAGGCAAAAAAGTAAGATTAGCAAAATCTATTCATTCCCATTGCATGACTTCTACTTTATTCTATCATATTTAAATCCATTCACAGAGTTCATGGGTTAAAAGAGAACCCATTTGGTAGTTATTCTATCTAAAGCCAGAAATTCTATATATTCTTGCTTTCAACTTTCATATAATTCATAACTTAGAGCTTTGGCCATAATGGCTACTTATAATAATTATAAATGCTTAAGAGAGTCATTTGGTATTTTACTGGACATTTATTCTGAACCTCAGACATAAGATAGTGGTTTAGTTAGTTGCATATCAAGTATCCTGAGATGATAACTTTTCGAAGTTGTTTCTTCATGCTTTCTCTTTTATCTGTAACCACTGTCAATATGCTTGTAGGACAATAACATAGGCAGTTCAAGATTCGGATTCTGAAAGATGTAAAATATATGGAGTTAAAACATTAATTTTAATAATAATGTGAAACCATCTGTTTAGCACTTAAAAAAATAAATCATGTAGTAAATTTTGTTATGAGAGTAAACCAATTGTCTTAAAAAAGCTGCCAAGTTTTATTCACATGCTTGGGGAAAAAAGCGACACAGTAACCAGTTTTTAATCTTTTCTTCATCTGTCAGCTGAATAGATTCAGACTTGCTTTTTGCTTTTGGATTGCTCCAGGGTTCTCCTAAGAACTGTTACCACTAGGATAGCAGAGGCTTAGCTGACTAGGATCCCTTCTAGCTGTGAGCCCCACCCCATGAAAACAAGGGTGTTTTATTTAACTTTTTGTCTCTAGCACCCAGTCCAGTGTCTGGCACACAGCAGGTGGTCAGGACAGGATGAATGAATGAACTGATCACTGGTTTTTGGTTGTGTTTATTATGACAAACTCTAATTTGAAAGATTGTTAAGAAAGCACTTTTACTTAAAGAAACATGTTTCCTCTCTATAATAGCTAAGTTAATTTTTTTCTGATAGATCATGTATCTATGAGTCAATTGACTCTTCTGTTTTCCTTATTCATTATCTTTTTAGAAAAGAAACCACCCTAAGAAATCTAGATTCTTCATCCTCTAAACACTATCACACACTATCATTAGGATGCTGCATGAGAACTGGTGCCTGTAAATCAGGTATGTGGAGAAGTACAAGTCCTATTGTCAAGGAGGTGAACCTAACCTTAATTCAACACTCAAAAATTCAAATTTTAAAAACTTCAGTAGTGGAGGGCCTTCAGGGGTGTACTATTTTCTTCCCCTTTTGGTGTACCTTCCTTGCCATTCTTGGACTAGAAGTCCTGTAGAACACCTTCTATTTCTTTTGATGTTTCATTTTCTTATACTGGGGGCTTCCCAGGTAGCACTAGTGGTAAAGAACCTCTTTGCCAATACAGGAGATATAAGAGACGCAGGTTCGATCCCTGGGCTGGGAAGATCCCCTGGAGAAGTGCATGGCAACCCACTCCAGCATTCTTGCTTGGAGAATTCCATGGACAGAGGAGTCTGGTGGGTTATAGTCCATAGGGTTGCAAGAGTCAGACATGACTAAAGCAACTTGGCACACACACACATTCTCATATTAGTTCTTCAGGTAGCAGGGGCAAGTTGACGCTAACCAAAATAAGGCTGACATTCACATGAGAACTTATATAAGGAGTCAGGCAGTTTCCTTAACAAACAAGGGACAAACTCGGTGGCTAAAGTAATTGCCAGATTTCTTTTCCTTGGAGAAGAAATAATGTTATATGAAAATATATTCCTAGAAGAAATAATTACTTTAAAAATAGAACAATCGTTTTTGAAACAAAACAAAACAAAACCTTACTTAGCTTTAACACTAGGACTTAAGGCCCTGGAGAGACCAAAAGCAGTAGCAATGTCTGCTATCCAGCCTAGTCTCCCAAACCACAGACCAAGCTAAGTAAAGCAATCCAGGGGGATTAAAAAATTCACTAAAATACACCACACAACTTAGGACACGGCTATCTGGGACAAGATGGTCAAAGAGTTTGAAGGCCACTGGGAACCAGACTCATTACTGAGGGAAAATATTTTGGATGGCATCATCGACTCAATGGGCATGAGTTTGAGTAAACTCCAGAAGTTGGTGATGGACAGGAAGGCCTGGCATGCTGCAGTCCATGGCGTTGCAAAGAGTCAGACACGACCGAGCGACTGAACTGAGTCACTCCAACTGGGTAAAAGGAGGTAGACTGAGACAAAATGAGTCACCTCCCAAAATAACACTGCAGATACAGACTGTGATGAACTGTAGGAGATAGAAGAACCAATGGATTCAATCTTTTAGCTCAATTTTTATCCTTTGCTGAAGGGTAGGGAAGCTGATAGCTGATGGAAAAATGGGCCTATGAAGTGGCCTCACAATTGTTAGCATCAAAGTGAACTGATGTGCAATATCATTCATGATGATCATTAATTTTTATGTGTGCATGGAAGATGCCCTGCCCTAAGCTGTGTGGAATTGTTTCTAAGCTGACAAATTTGTAAACCTCATTCATGAAGTACTTTAAATGTCCATGGATGGATAAAACACCTTGAAAGGCCTGGGGTGACAGGGGCCCCTGCCTCTGTGGGAAACAGAATACACATACAGGAGTCATTCTGACTTCAAAAATTCCTCCCATGGCATATCAATTCCTTCCAAATATTTTTTTTGGGGGGGAGGTAAATGAAATAACATGTTATATGATGAATATACTCACTTTTGAAAAAAATAATTATGATGCATTCTAAATCATTAGGCTAGCATCCCCCTGAATGGCTAGGAAAGCTTTCACCTTCAAAAGTTGAAATACTTAGCTTGAATAAAACTTGACACTACAAAAAGTGATTAGAGTAGATTGGTTCATTACCATACACTTGGGGATCAGACATTTACACGGACATAAATATATACCTGCAAACACAGACATAGCACATGGAGGTGCAGACACATTGAATTATTTCCACATAATTCCCAAAAGAACATGCAATACTAAAACTGACTTGATATTATACAGATGCAATTTTGGAATATTTATTTTTAATTTTCCAAATGATCTTTTAAAATCCAATTATATTTCCTGATCAGTGGTAACAAGCATTTTCATGTGATGCCATGAAAACATGCCCCTTACAAATTAAATATATTATATTACTCTTCAGCTCTGGAAAATGGATAAAATTTTATTTTGGGGCTCAGCAAATTTAAAATATGTATTTCCCCATATTCCAAGTAATGCATCTTTATAGTTTTTCAAAGAATAGTATAAAGTTCACCACACCAACAGCAGAGAAAATTTAGAGAGTGATATTTTCATTTTTTCTTTATAATGCTGTTAATCTGTTTCTTTAAAGCCAGCCCACTTGTTTTAACACTAGGTACCTGTTAAAATATATTAGATTCATCTGAGAATGTTCGTAAAAGAAGAGGTCTGACTGAAGGTCTGGTGGATAATGAGTCAGATGCCTTTTTACAGCTTAGATTGCTCTGTAATAGTGAGGTAAAGATACTTAAAGCATTTAAAGATTGGTAACCTACCTGGTGATAAAAATGTAGGAAGAAAAAAAAATTCCTATAAGACTACTCTTCTGGCCAAAAGTACACATGATTATACTATAGCAAATGCATAACATTTAAATGAGTACACTTAAAGACCTAAGAAAGTCTCCACCTCAAATTGAATTGTTTTCATGGTAGAATACAGACATTAGTAGTACGTGGCAAACTTGAGTTTTTGAAATGGTAAGTTATGTGGTAGATGAAGGCAATATGGTTTGATTAGTAAACCTTACCATCCTTTTGGTGAACACCTCTGAGAGTTGTTCCGGTACTCTGAGTGTACTGAACAAAGAGAAATTTGTGCAAAACATTCCTGCCTTAGTGAACAGACTAGCTCTAACACGCTGTGGCTTCTACTGTGTACCAGGAACCAGTGGGACTACAGACCTACAGTCCAGGTTTTTGATTCTCCATTGTGACAATTGAGAAGGTGAACAAATGATTAAAGGAAAATGGCAAAATATTAAGTATCAAGTAGAAGATATAAAGATGAGTCATGAGAATTTTTCATAAAGAATCAGAAAATGTTGTCAAGCAAATGAGAATGCAAGCAAGTTGGTACATTAAGAAAGGAAGTCACCTTATTCACTCCAAGAGAAACTGTGATTGCTGGAAGTTTGAGAAAGCATGAAGATAGTAGATGTTCCTGAGGAAGGGAGGCGTTTCGTTACCTTGTTCACAATTGCACAAAAGGTGGGAAATTGCAGTAGAAAAAAGAGAAATGCAGAAACCAAAAAGAAAGAAAAAAGTAAATATTCTCTGAAATGTAAGACATTTAAAAAGAAACCTTGAGAATTAGAAGTCGAAATGACATTAGTTTTAAAGACGTTACTTTCTGAAGTAAAAGAGTTAGAGTTAGGAATAGTTTATTGTATGAGCAAACTGCTATTTCTCTGTATATCAATTTAAAAACTTTTGGTTCATGGGAATATTGACTATTTTGAATAAAATAATTTAAAAGTATGTTTCTCACTGAAATAAAGCTCATCTCTAATCATTAGTTCACTAATTTACACTGTTTAAAATTCAATGATCAAAGAGCTATGCTCAGGATCTATCACTGACCTATCTTCAAGTAACTATCTCATCTTGTCTAATTGCACACATGTAATACGGACTGACTGTCCTTGGGCATTTTCAGGTTAAAAACCTAATCAAAACTAAATAATGGAAAAACTGTTGGTGAAACCACACTTTAGTACCATTTACCTCTGAACCAAAGCTTAATTCCTTTATTCTAACATAATTTCATTGGTTTCCCCTCCTTTTTCCTGTAGAGACTCTTTAAAAGCATTGCCTGAAAAGCTATGAATTTTTTCCTTTAAAACACTAAGAAAAAGTGAAAATCAATGACTTAAAGTTTAGTTAGAAAACCTAAGAGGTTAGTTTTTTTCCCCTTATTCTGTGCCTCAAGCTGTAGGCTAATTGGTATTGCTCTAGCAAAACAGATGAGTGGTGAACTATGGGGATGAGCTTAACAATTCTGCTAATCAAGATTACCCATATTATCTACTTAGCAACTAACAGAAATAGGCTTAACAAAAAGAGACCAGCTAAAGTAACACATATATCTAGCAGAGTCTAATAAACGTTTATACTTCCAAAGGAAAAATTTTGTTTATTCATATATGCTTTAACATAACTACATTTCTCCTGTTCATAATTTACCTTAATAAAGTTGGTGACATGTTGGTAACATGCAAATTACCAATTGATAAAAGCTAGAGAGATTAATATTTAGTTTCTGAGAAAATTTTTTAATTGTTTGCCTTCTCTTTTGTAGGCAAAAACCTTGCAACAAGATTAACATGATACCAAACCCCCCACCCTGTGTTTAAAATACAAGCCCATCTATTTAAGAGTGTAACTTGAAACACATTTTGGTGTGCTCAGAACCTTGTATCCAACTGTCAGAGATAAAAGTTTCTCTATGAAGTAGAAATTTTAGGGATTTATAGGCTACTTTATAAAGGAAAACAGAAATATGAGAGTACAGAAGGCAGTAGAGAGCATGAAAAGAGTAAAGCAATAAAAAATTGATACAGCCAGCAACTGGTTGGGGGCAGGTAGCGGGGGTAGAAGCTTGAGAGATAACAAACAAAATAGTATGAAATTTCCACATTTCTTTGCAGTCATCTAGGGAGCTTTGACACTGGCTCAATTAGCAGTCTGTCAAAGAGGCCAATGCATAAAGGTCCACCTCCACAGCCATGATGTTAAGATTCAACTTTATTTTTGTCTAATCTAGATCACTGGAGAAGGCAATGGCACCCCACTCCAGTACTCTTGCCTGGAAAATCCCATGGATGGAGGAGCCTGGTAGGCTGCAGTCCATGGGGTTGCGAAGAGTCGGATGCGACTGAGCGACTTCCCTTTCACTTTTCACTTTCATGCATTGGAGAAGGAAATGGCAACCCACTCCAGTGTTCTTGCCTGGAGAGTCCCAGGGACGGGGGAGCCTGGTGGGCTGTCGTCTATGGGGTCGCACAGAGTCGGACACGACTGAAGCGACTTAGCAGCAATCTAGATCACAGGGCTGTTAACCTTAGAGCTCATGGTTGTATGAGACACTGTAAGGATTTCAATAGTCATCATCAGTCACCATTGTTACTAAAGTGCTTTCTCTGGGAATTTTGCTCAGATACCTGACATTCTTCCTTCTCCTGGCTGCCGCTCTGAAAGAGCTCCCTATGTAACTGAATGTTTGCTTTTGTTTGTGCAGATGCCACCTGCAAGGTATAGCCATGTTGCTGCATCCATTCTCATTACATTATAGTGTTTCTGTGTCTACTAGGCAAAATCAAGCCTCCTTTGGATCATGGTGGTTTCCATGGGAAAATTTAACATAAAGATACGTGGAAAATTCCTCCGCCTGAAGTGGTAACTGGTATTCACTAGTTGGCTAGAGGGTCCAGGTGTATTTTATCGATTAAGAGCCAGCCCAACAAAAGTGCTGAGAGGGGACATGGCTTTTTGAAGTACCCCAAATCCTAAACTTTACATTTCCTTTGAAGTGTTATCTGCTGTTCCCACTGTTCAGTGCTCAATGATAATTTCATCATATACTTGCTGGCAGCATAGAAGCTAAAGAAAAGCCCTATGATCCTTAATGATGGGATTTTAGCTCAAAAATTAACTATACTGCTGAAAATAAGGGTGTGAAAATGTATTTACCTCCTGTGTTAAACGACTGAGGGAATCTATTTTCGAAGATAGCAGAGTTCTTTTATACTGCTAGTATCAAGACAGAACTCAGCTGTGGTGGGGGCTGCCAGACTGGCCTTTTTACCAGAGGCTTCTGGAGGTAGTGACTTGGACCCTGAGATGGCTCAGCTGTGTTACAAGCCATATTATTGACTCTACTATTCTGTTTATACCTGCTTCCAGAAGTGTTCCAAATAAATCCCTTTATAACTCAACTAGAGTGAGAGCTCCCTGTGAGCTGGAATGATCAACCTAGCACAGCAGCTAGCTTATCCTGAACCCTCAGGCAAAGTGTTCTGAATCGAATGGAATTCAACAGAAGGCTGCTTCTACAACAGTTAAATGTAAATGGCTTAGCTTCCTTCTCAAATGCCATGGAGACATTTTCTCTATCCACTACCGAGTTCCCTTCTTAAAGCAGCTGCCAAGACTCACAGGCAGATAGCACTGGCAGTCTACTTGCCACAGGCATTTCTGGTTCTCCCTGCAAAAGATCTGACCCTTACTGGTTGAATTCAGGGGGATCTTCTACTTCTAGCTAGGGACACACACTCTACCCCATTAGGGAGCCTCTCAGGAATGAAGTGGATCCAGTGTAAAAGAATCTTTTGCTGTTCTTTAAATGAGGCCAATGTCTTAGCAAGGGATACTGAATAAGTAGGAAGTCACCCCGAATGCCAGATTGTTGCTCACCGAAGTGTGAGTTGCTCAGTCGTGTCCAACTCTTTGCAACCCCATGGACTGTACCCCGCAAGGTTCCTCTGTCCATGGAATTCTCCAGGCAAGAATACTGGCGTGGGTAGCCATTTCCTTCTCCAGGGGATCTTACCGATCCAAGGATTGAACCTGGGTCTTCCACAGAGCAGGCGGATTCTTTACCATCTGAGCCACCAGAGAAGCCTTTAAGATACTCTTTCTTTGAAGAAAGATCTTTGAAGTGGCCTCTGCCTCTTTGTTGTGGCCAACTAGAGCCTTGTGTAAATAGTTATGACTTATCAGAGTAGTCATGGCTGCCATGTTTCAGTTGCCCTTTATGCATTGATATGCACTACTTTGCTCTTGCATTTTCTCACAAGGGGGTGGGAAAAAGGCAGTGCTGATGAGTGCCCACAATGTTCTGTCTCATCTGCAAGTTTCAAAATTTCATAGGGTCTGAAAAACCATTTAGCCTTTCAGACTTTGGATGTTAAAGAGAGATGTTCATCAGTAGGTGGTTCAACACATGTTCACTGGTTCAATGACGACAGGAATAAATGAATGAATGAATGAAGGTGATTATGGAAATTCTCCTGGTTGTTCTAGCACATCAGCATGCCAAGCTACAGCACAGACACTAGAATTCCTCCTATCATGGACATAATTCATGGCAAACAAAGTTCATGCTGAACCCTGGAAATATTCTATACTGCTAAGTAAAAAGGGCTGCAGGCCCAGAACTCCATGCTTTCTTTCCACAGAAGTCTGGAATCTGCTGTTTGCATGGAAAGAAAATGTTCTAAGTCTTTATCATCTGTGACTGCCTTGTAGCATCCCTCCATTTAATGGCCATTTAATTTATGTAAGTCACATCCAGCCAGTGTCATTTTTTTAAAGGGCCTATCGAAGAGGATAAAATATTATGTTTGAAGGTTTTGATTTCTGAGATTTTTTGTCTCATCTTTACAGGATGAAGCTTTGTCAATTTATAAGTTGGCTGTGAGCCATTGTTTAGCATGAGCTCCATTACCTCAAGTAAGAAAAACATCAAGGAGCTCCTCAGAGTGTATTTCCAAATAAAGAGATCCTTTGTAGACAAATCTCTATTATGACAAGGCACCAAAATATTTCTTACCGTGACATTTTTAAAATTTGGTTTCATACAAATTGCCATTTGAGCCGTTAGAGAAGTAACCTGTTACACCCCTGTCCAACTGGTATTTAAGGTATAATCAGACAAATAAATGCCACTTTACCATTCTAAGACTAAACACCAGGCTGGAGGGAGTCAGTAGCTGGTCTACTGGAAGAATTAGAGAGATTAAGGTGGTTTTAGTTGGTTAATGTTACAGTGTCCACTTTCATCTATTAGGCATGCAGAAGCATGGAATTAAGGCCAGTTCTGACCACCTAACCATATAGTGATTGGCCAGTTTATACCACGAATCAATGTGGCTCGTGCCACTGATAATCTGTTGTTTTTCATTGGGGTTGATACTGACTTGGATCATGAAGCTTCTCTTTTATACACCCAATCACTGAAGATTTTTCCCACTATAGACATTTTAGTTCCCTATTCTATATGATGTCAACCACTGGAATCTACCAATAGGAAAAAAATTTAAAAATTAAAAATCAAGACAAACCAGGTTTCTGGCTAAACTGGCAAATTTAATCAAACAGATCAGGTAGATATACTTTACACTACTTCTTGAAAATACTGCCTTAGAGGGGCTATAAGATCTAATTGGTGTCAGTATGATTGAAATAGGGTTTTGTTGGGCAAAATTAGCTAGTGTTGGCAGGAATATGACATATTTACTTAACCTGTAGGTCAAAATTTGCCAGAAGTTTTATTTTTCTAGACTAATCTACCTTTTTTCAGTTTAAAGGCTTTTTAAGAAAGGTTCAACAGATATCAGACAATGCAGGCCCAAGCGATTAGGCTGACAGAGGATAATAACTTCTCATTGCTGCAAAAAATTTACCATATAAGCAGCAAAAATAAAAACACACTCATAAAACCATCTTAATTTTTTACAAGTGTGTTTGAGAGAGGAAGGATGTAGAAACCACATCCAGGGAATTCTCTTTGGTTTAAATATATGTTGGACAGACAGGGCTAGAAGCAACACAGAGATTAAGCAGCACTATAATTAAAGGAAGGGGAAAGGTTTGAAAGAGGCAAATTGGGATTATCAACTGAAAAAAAAAAAAAGTCTGCAAACAACCTACAGGGAAATTTCTAAGGTTAAAGCTGGAATGCTTCGTTTAAAAAAAAAAAAAAAGCTGAAACGTTGGTGTGGACATTCCCAGCATGAAAATTCTAGGCTAAATTAAAAAAAAAACATAATTTTTTCTGTTTAAGTTCCATATGGAGCATATGAGATACTCCATATGGATCACTAAAGGTCACATAGAACACTATTAAGGAATCTACTTACCACCTGCATTGGATAACGAAGTTTTTTAATATACTTTTTATGCAGAAGAGGAAATTAAGTGATGAACCTGTAAGGAGGGGTTTAACATGCTGTAACTAAGGCAATTCTCTAAATAAAGATTTTAGTTCACGGCAGATATTGAAGCCCCTTACAAAAATCAGGTTATAATATAAAGTTAGTTCTTACCCTGGTACTTCTTCTTCTTACACTCCTTAATACAATCCTGAGCATCTCAGGGGAAAGGCTGACAAATATTAGAAGAATTATGGTTAACCATATGGATACAGATGACAGCATTTGAGCAAATATGAAATACATTCTCTGTTGTTTCAAGAATGGCCTAGAGTGGAAAGAGAATACATAATGGAAAAGCAAATCAGTTCCTGTTATATGAAATAGAAATGTTACTGAAACTAACTGTTGTATTTAAAAGGAATCCTCATTATATACATTAATAAAAATAATCTTTAGAACGACCAAAAGTAGTAAACAGATTTCATTTACTAAATGTTTGGAAAGAAAAGGGATGATAATCAAAGGGGAAAATGCACTTGACTTGAAAGTAATCAAAGAGATAATAAAATGCACTTGACTTGAAAACAACAAAGCGATCTATTTTAAGGTTGCCAACTGGAGAGTATTTATTTGCATTAGAAAATGCTGGCACTTCTGACATATTCAAGAGAAATGATGATTAACTTTTATGTTAACAAACATTTTATTTCCTTGGCTGTTTTATTAATGTAAGAAAGGATTTGTGCTCTACATTTAGAAATTTAAAAGACATTTTTATTACCACTGCCCCACCTCTGCAAAACCCCTATGTAAGCATAAGGACTGTAGTTTTTCTCTCTCAAATGTGAGAAATCTACCATTCTCATCTACAAATATATACTGAGAACCAGAGTGTGCAAAGTAGGTTGTCAGAAGAATATTGCTAATCATACATTAAGCCTTGGGGTCCAGAAATCCAGGAGGATGCTACATTCTGCCGAGTTTAGTCATCCACTGAACCATTAGGCGGCCACTGAGAAGTCCAGCCAGTTGCCCATCCTTATCTGAGCTGAACCACTGAGAGACTCACTAAGGTAGCATGAATGTTGTCTGAAACTGAGGTGGAGGAAGTACAAAGCAGCTGCTCGAGCTCAGGGAATGTACCAAACTATCCTTGGATTAGGAGCCTTAGGTATGTAAGTGGCTGGTCCCATTTAGTAGATGACAAATAGTGCTCACTGAAGATAATGGAAAAGCAAATCAGTTCCTGTTTTATGAAACAGAAGTGTTACTGAAGCTGCCTGTTGCATTTTAAAGGAATCCTCATTATGCACATTAATAAAAATAAGATGATACACTGGTTTCTCATTTAAACACTGATGTTTGTGCACTGTCATGCAACATAACATGATCACATCAAGCTCATGGCTCTACACAGATGAAGACTAGACTGTGGAATATATGTGGACCCACTACCCACTAGATTGTGGGGATTCCTAGTAGCTCAGTTGGTAAAGAATTTGCCTGCAATGAAGGAGACCCCGGTTCGATTCCTGGGTCAGGAAGATAGGTTACCCATTCCAGTATTCCTGTGCTTCCCTGGTGGCTCAGTTGGTCAAGAATCCGCCTGCTGTTTGAGACTTGGGTTGGATCCCTGGGTTGGGAAGATCCCCTGGAGAAGGGAACAGCTACCCACTCCAGTATTCTGGCCTGGAGAATTCCATGGACTGTATAGTCCATGGGGTCACAAACAGTTGGACATGACTGAGTGACTTTCACAGGGCACTAGATTGCGAGAATAGTAAGGTGGAGAAACTTAAGAGTTTTCTAGGGCTCCTACCATAGAGAAAAGATTTCCACAGAGCTCAAGTCCCACTGTAATGCAGAAGAACACCCTGACCAGGCAGCTAAGACACAGTAAGGGTCCAGCAGACAATTCTGACTGCTAGTTACTGGGTATTCCTTTGCATAGTACCCATAATACTCTGTTTCTAAAAGCTCCACAGTTTTCTTTCTGATTTTGACAGCATCTATGGAGTCTTGTAAGGGAGCAGTAAAAAACAAAAGATATTATTTTTAGAAGGGGTTTGGAGCTCAGAAATCATCCTCACTGCCTGTCCCTGAAGAGAGGTGAGTCATCATGCCTCAGGGTTGAGCGTGTCCGGAGACTAGCTGTAATCAGCATTCAGCTGAAGTTTTACAATTTCTAGTCACATTTTGCTGGTTGATTTATGATTAATATAAATTTTATATTCATGGAGTAGCTCAACTCAGACAGGTCTACTTAAGGACAGCACTAGAGGCAAGAAAGTAAAACAAAGATTTATTCACATTTCATTTTTAGTCAGCATCTCTAATCAACAGAAACAGGTATGACAATATTTTAAATCCTGTCAAGGATTTGTTTTAATCAATAAGGAACAGTCTGGAGAGAGTGAGAAACTGGTTCAGTTTGCTAGAAACATTTCATTCTTGAGGAAATTTTGCACAATTAGTTCAGATGCTGACTACACAGATTCCTAGACAGAATTATGGTCCTGTGGGCAGATCTTACTATTGTATATCATATTTGGTTAATCAACTTTGATGCATTTGTATATTATTAAAAAAAATAGAGACTTCCTTCAGTGTCACTGCTTCAAATAAAGGTGTCAAATAAATGCTGTAAGTATACTTTCTGGAGTTGCTACTTTTGTAAGTGATTCGGTTTTCCATATTTTTATTACTTGAGGCCTTTATTTTAAAAAGCTTTCCAAAACAGGACGAGTTTCTTCTAATTAAGTCTCAAGGGACATAAACATGGTCCTCTGTGATAACGTGGAATGTTTTGTACGTACAATTTTGCTCAAACTAGTGAAAATATGTATGCCTGGAATTTTAACCAATGGCTTGCTTTAGCCCTGTTCTCTGCTGCTGGTTTCCTTGTCAGGGGAAATCACCACTGAATGAAAACAACTGTGATATTTAAAAATAAAATACAGGCCTCTGGCAGTAAGGAAAGGAGATGAAACTCTGATTTTACTTTCTAATGACTCTCCCAATGACAGCTTATGTGTACTCACTGGACTCTCATCTTCTTGAGGCAGGGGTATAGTCTATTCACTGCTATATCCCATAGAGTGCCTCATGCAAAATGGATTCTGCATAAACATCTACTGAACCAAGATGAATGGAATGAACTTTAAATCCAAGATGCAGAGTCCACCTTTACCTTCCCCAAAACAATGGGATGGTGATTTCAAGATATAACCACCCTCTGAGTATTCAGTGATATACATTCTGTACCTTGAGCACATCTGCAGTAGCAAGAATGAGAGTGATATACCATAAAGGGAGAATAGGGTCCACATGGATAAGGCTGTATCTATTGGCCACTACACTGTGCAGAAATTTCATAGGATGAGTATTTCCACTGGAAATCATACAGGAAAGGACATGCTAGAAATTAGTTCCACTTCACAGAGAGATGTTCATATACCTTCAAGCTGAAAGATTTGCACAAGGGCTACCAGAAGGAAGGCCAAAAAGTCTTTTGAGTAATTTGTGCAGTCTATAAACTTACATTTAAAATCTCACCTGAAATTAGCAGCATTACTGGCTGGAAGTAACTTCTAGCCCATTAATATTGAAGATTTGTCATTTTATATAATCAAAACTTTAAAAGTATAATTAATGTTGGCATATACAATATATTCTTAATATTTACATATCACTTCCACATGTTTAGTTGCTTACCATATAATTCCTCCCCAGAAGAATGAGAAAAATACATAAAATGCTAAAGAACCCCAAATCACAAGGTGGTTGATCCATGTCCAGAAACGAGTATCCAAGGCGAGCTGAAAAGATACAACACAGGAAATTTCATGATGTGTACAGACCACACCAGGCAGTGTCCGGTGGCATTCAATAACTCATACATGATACCCGTGGGAAGCTTGGGCCAGGCAACAAAAGCCAAACAGCACTAGAATAACAGAACCCAGACTTCCCAAAGAGCTCTGCCCCAAGATATTTAGACACCAAAGTACAGGCATGGAGGTGTGGACAAGCAAGTACCCACTGCAGATGCCTCACTACTGAAGGAAGGACAAGGAATGAAATCATGGTAAGATCATGGACACTGGAGTCCCCATGTCCTTAAGTGGTGGTGGTCAGGAAGCTGATGGCAGAAAGAGAAGGCCTAACTGGTGGAGGCAGGTATACCGAGGATCAGGAGAAGAGGGAAAGAGTAGCTAGGAAGAAAGACCAACTACACAAAGGAGTCATGAGACCTCAAACACAACATAAGGGAGGTTACTAAATGCAAAGGCAACTAGTTCTACATATCAGGCATCATGGAACCACAGACTGCGGGTCTATGTAACATGCCTTTCAACTGCAAACCCCACAGCTACTCCATTGAATCAATAACCTTTTCAGCTGCCTAAGATTTTAATCCTTTCATGTTTCCTCCAGGACTGATTGTTTCTTCTGACTGTGGCACCTGGGATTTTCACATGCAATCTAAAAATAAAAAGTATGGTCCACTCTGCTTTCTTAAAATTTCTGGGCCACAATGCTTACTATCCAGGGCATTTCCTTCTTGAAGAGGAGGTGGTGTCCGTTTTGTTACTTGCTGTTCTAACACCCTGCTCCTCAGCTCTCTGTTAACAGTTGCTCATTCATAAATAGGATATTGATAACATTGTGAATGCAGCCCAGTCTTGAACCCCCTCCACCCCACCCCCCACCAAGCTACTAGGAAACATGTCACAGTAATACTTATGCAAAGAAGACGGACTGGATGGCTTTTCAGAAAAATGTGGCAGTAAGGCCAACTTTAACTATGAAGGGTGCTTGAAGGCCCTGGGGCCATATACAAGGCCAGGGGTAAAAAAGGGTGAAGAGAATCCCCTTTTGAGTCATGATCCTATGAAATATAACAGTAAATAATAATAATTAGCATCTATTGTACCAATCTCGTTCTATGTGCCAGACACTACTTTAACTGCTTTATACATATTCACTAATTGACTTCTCATAAAAAAATCCCAGTGGAGGTAGGTGGTCCTTTTATTTCTATTTTATAGAAGAGGAAATAGAAGTGCTGAGAAGCAAGGTCACTTGCCCAAGGACACCAAGCTAGTAAGTGGCCAAACTGAGTTGAATTGTAACATTTTCTAGCAAGCCTAAAATATCACTGAAATAGTACATGAAGAATGCAAACATGTTAGTTCTATTCAGTACGACAAATGGACCATGTACAAAAATGCAGAGGGGAAATGGTTAGAGGCTCTTTGTCAATTATACCTCTGAATCTAGTTCTGATCAATGGGCAGAATGAAATTCATTTAAAGCTACTCATTCTTGGACTCCATGTGAGGTGTTTATTACTGGAATGATCAAAATAATTTGATTATACCTTCAACTGAAACGGTGGCCCAACTCATGAGTCTTAAGGGCAGTATTCAGCATACAGCATTATTACATGGCTGCATGTTAATGACAACAATTTTGCCAAAACTGCTTTCCTTGTATGTTATCTGCCATATATTCTTATGCATTTCATCACTAATATGGGTAAATTTCAGTGATGAACACATTATATGAGATATCATCACTACCAAGCTCTTTGGCATATGTATTTTGCTCAAGGACACCTATTTTCAACTGTCTTAAGTATCCAAATTCCTTTAAGGACTGGCCTTCTTAAACAGATATATAACTTCAAAAAATATTCAAGTATTTATGCAAATCAAAACCACAATGAGGTACCATTTCACGCCAGTCAGAATGGCTATGATCCAAAAGTCTACAAGCAATAAATGCTGGAGAGGGTGTGGAGAAAAGGGAACCCTCTTACACTGTTGGTGAGAATGCAAACTAGTACAGCCACTATGGAGAACAGTGTGGAGATTCCTTAAAAAACTGGAATTAGAACTGCCATATGACCCAGCAATCCCACTGCTGGGCATACACACCGAGGAAACCAGAATGGAAAGAGACACGTGTACCCCAATGTTCATTGCAGCACTGTTTACAATAGCCAGGACATGGAAGCAACCTAGATGTCCATCAGCAGATGAATGGATAAGAAAGCTGTGGTACCTATACACAATCAGCCATTAAAAAGAATACATCTGAATCAGTTCTAATGAGGTGGATGAAGCTGGAGCCGATTATACAGAGTGAAGTAAGCCAGAAAGAAAAACACCAATATAGTATACTAACACATATATATGGAATTTAGAGAGACGGTAACAATAACCCTGTATGCGAGACAGCAAAAGAGACACAGATGTATAGAAGAGACTTTTGGATTCTGTGGGAGAGGGAGAGGGTGGGATGATATGGGAGAATGGCATTGAAACATGTATAGTATCATATATGAAATGAATCACCAGTCCAGGTTCGATGCATGATACTGGATGCTTGGGGCTGGTGCACTGAGATGACCCAGAGGGATGGTACGGGGAGGGAGGAGGGAGGGGGGTTCAGGATGGGGAACATGTGTATACCTGTGGTGGATTCATGTTGATGTATGGCAAAACCAATACAATATTGTAAAGTAATTAACCTCCAATTAAAATAAATAAATTTATATTAAAAATAAAAATAAATAAAAAATATTCAAGTATTTAACATGGAAAGACACACACACTCACAGTACATTTATATACCACTTCTCATAATATCTCAAGAACAGCAGGAACAAAGGAAGAGATTTCCAATATAAGTATCGTGTATTAAAAAAAGAGGATAGACAATATACTGGGAAAAAAAGGATCACAAATAGTATACAAATGTCCAAATCTCTAATACCACACATAATTTTAATGAGCATTCAGACTTGAATAACAGCTCACAGTAAAAATTAAGATATATTAGTATAAGACCAGAAAGTATTAAAAAAAATATGGTGTTAAATATATTTGAATAATAAAAATCTAACCTTCAGAGTTACGGTGAATACTAAGATTGTAAAAATAATGGTTCCAAAAGTCCAGTTTCCATATACCTGAAAAACATTCAACAATTAAATGTACCATGAATACACAAGCCTGCTTAAAACAATAAACAGCCAGTTTAATCTTGTGTGTAACTGACAAGGATTTTTGTATAAAGTGTTTAGGGAAATACCTGCTCAAAAGATCAGGCCAATATGTTGGCTTTTACTGTGAGCCTAAATTTTTTTGAAGAGGTACACCACATGTGTGGTTGGTAGGGTTTACTTCATGATTCCATGTAGCACAAAACAAAGAACAGACTAGCATGATACAGGCAGGAAAAATTCTGTTCCACTACCAGTAACGTTCGTAAGACAACTCATTTGGATGTCTCCTGTCTCTACAGAGTTTGATATGGGCTTTTCCTGTCATATTGCTCTGAAGTGAAAGTCACTAAGTCATGTCTGACTCTTTGTGACCCCATGGACTATACAGTCCATGGAATTCTCTAGGCCAGAATACTGGAGTGGGTAGCCTTTCCCTTCTCCAGGGGATCTTCCCAACCCAGGGATCAAACCCAGGTCTCCGGCATTGCAAGTGGATTCTTTTCCAGCTGAGCCACCAGGGAAGCCCAAGAATACTGGAGTGGGTAGCCTGTTGCTTCTCCAGCAGATCTTCCAGACCCAGGAATCAAACCAGGGTCTCCTGCATTGCAGGCGGATTCTTTACCAACTGAGCTATCAGGGAAGCCCAGTATAGCTCTAAAGATCTCAAATAAGGACTAATTTGCAGACAAATGAACTCTCATTTTAAAAATAGAGTATATGGTGATATGGTGACAGGGTAACTAGACTTATTATGGTGATCAATCAGTACATACAAATATCAAAGCATTATATTATACAACTGAGACATATAATGTTACATGTCAGTTATATCTTAATAAAAAACCGAAATAATTTTGTGGCTATATTACAGCTGTTAGCATGTACACATCAAAGAAAAGTAGATACCATGTATAAATCCGAACGATGGCAATGAATGGCACATATGCTTACCAAATGCTGTCAAGATCTGAATGCATAACATTAAAACAGAAAATGAAATGTAAAAGGTTTTTAAAAAAATAAAAACAAAAAATTAAGGTTAATAGCAAAAAAAAAGGATTTGATCAAATCATACATGGTGTTATGTTTAACTGCTGATAGTAGTTCTTATTACAATTTTAGCAAACATACAATAACGTCTAATTCATTTGGACTTCATGAACTCAAAATGGGTGATGAATTAAACACAGGGTGGGTTGAGGCTCCCCATGCACCACTAGTAGAGTTTGCTGAGCAAATGAACCATATCAACAGAATTGTGGGAGAGTATAGTCAGCTGTCTATAATTTATGTGCCAAATAAACATAAAATAAAAAGGTAAAGTTACAGAATCAAGTCATAAAGCTGAAGGGATCTGAGAAGTCATACAATCTCATTTCTTCTGCTTACCACTGGGCAAAGGTGACTTCGAAAACTGAAGTGACTGGCCTGAGGATGCACACAGATTCACTAGGGAATTCTTCCTGGCAAATGCTATGTGTGCCTACACTAAAGTACTAAATCTGTATTTCATCAACACTTACTCAGTGATTAAACTGATTTCTGTTAGTCCAAATTAGAGAGGTTTTAACTGTAGTACCTAATTTCAGTATATCATTCAAATTCACTGAGCCTATCACTTCTGTAGTAGATGGTGATTGCATGGTTCTAGACATAGTCATTGTACTCAGTAAAGTCTTTTTGAAACTTAGCTTTGCTTCACATGATTATAAACTATGAATGACCATAAAAGAGGAACCTGAGAAGTAGCAAAGAACCTAGTGGAAGCAGCATGCAAGGTGGGTTCGATTTTCTACTGTGCGGCTGCCAAAGACCTCACCCTATCAGCAATTCTCTCCTAGAGCACAGCCAGGGCAAAGTCACCCCAATGCAGGTGCTGACCTATGGAGTCGCTTGCTAGGAAGACACTGACAGGATCAGTGTAGCCTTTCTGGAAAACACTATGCACCCATGTGGAAAAGAAGGAGGAAGAGAAGGGAATTCCCTAATTAGGCAAATACTACAAACATATGGCAGTTACCTCCTTGCACTCTAGGCACAGACTAAGAACTGAGTGGGGACAGACTTTGCTTTTAAAGCAGCAAAAGCCTGGCTCACATCAAAGTGTACAGGTTCAAAGTCTAAAGTCCCAAGAATTCTGTTCACCTAGTAAAAATTACAGCCAAGTTAAGCTTCCAGAGGTTTGCACATAAGCTTTCTAGTTAGGTGTGCACACAGGAAGTGATTTTTTACTTTGACATTTCAATTGTTCTAAGGATGCTGTGAGAACTAAATACCATACCTTTAAGAAATAATTTGCAACATGATTACAGCTATAGTATGTGTACGATAGATTCAATGCCTATGGAAAAAAATTAAGCCATGCTTATAACAGCAAAAGACATAATTTTTTTTACCTTTCCATTTTCGTCTAAGGATGTAGTCTGAAAAAGAAAGTAAGTCCCAAAGAAAAACACTGTTCCTTCAAATGCAGCCAGAAATGTCCAGTATAGGAATGGGCCCAACTGTAGCATGGCATTTCCAGATATTTTCCTATTGAGAAATGGGAAAAAAGACAAGTTAATGAATCTCTGTAGGCTGTTTATTTAAAGATACAGTGAAACGCTGACGGTGCGCATGGGGTTTGACCCTGTTTATAGAATGAAAGGAGTTCCTCCTGAGGGATTGGTAGGCTTTCATTAAAAGATCAGATGGAGACACAGGTTTGTCTTTGTGTAATCACCTCCTGTCTGAGGTGTTGGAGTAAGTTGTTAGAGTGCTTCTACATTACAACTCTGGTCACTGACAATATTAATATCATCAATAATAATAATCAGCTCATTTATTGAGTACTCATTATATGCTTATAAAAATGGGTTAAGAGTTTTATATAGTCCATTTGTGTACACACAAAAAAACATGAGATAGGTATTCTTCTCACTACCATTTTCAAATAATGAGCCTCAAAAAGGTGTATCATAATGGTTTCCAAACTCTGATCCACACTGGAATCACAAGGGGATCTTCATAAAGACATTGATGTCTGGCTCCCACTCTCATTCTGATTTAACTGGCATGAGGTATAACCTGGCTAACCAGGACAATTTTAAAACTTCACAAGTAGGAGTTCCCTGGTGGTCCAGTGGCTAAAACTCTGTGCTCCCAATGCAGCCAACCCAGGTTCCATCCCTGGGCAGGAAACTAGATCCCACATGCTGCAACTAAATATACTACATGCTGCAACTTAAGAGTTCTCTTGCCGCAACATAGATCTTCAATCCCACGTGCCACAACTAAGACCGAGCACAGTCAAATTTAAAAAAAAGTACAACTTTCCAGGTAATTCTAATGTGTAGTACAGTTTGGGAACCACTAATACAGCTATATAACAGAGCTGACTTTAAATCACATGCTCTCAACCAAACAAGCTACCATGATTTTGTAACTATAATTATAAAAATACTTCTTTTAATCAAGATTTCTTTCTGGGAATTTAACCTTTCTTAAGTCTTGTGGTGCCCTTTATATTTTTAAAAAGAGTCAAATAACATGTCTGAAGCTGTACAGCCAGGCTTTGATAAATGGCGGGTGGACAGATCCAAAGTTTAACATCCGTCAAAAATAAGAGTGTTCTGGGTACAAGTCAGGATGTCAAATAAGGCTACCGATTCTAATGGTATAGAGCTACAGAAAGAAGATATAGGTCTGTGCATGGAATTCTTTAGCTTCTATTTCAAATTCCTCTTAACATGTATCAAAAAGTATGTAATCACTCAAATAGAGCACTTGTTGCCAATATTATGAAGACTGTCACTGAGCTACAATGAATAAGAAAGACCTTTGTAATGTAAGTGCAACTGATCCCTGTTCTGTTGGTATGGAGTGCTGTGGGCTTTCCTGAAAAACAGCCATTAAGCAACTTTTACCTACTAAGATGTCCAAGTGCACACAGAAATCAGCAATGGAGCTAGCTGCTGCTGCTGCTAAGTCGCTTCAGTAGTGTCTGACTCTGTGCAACCCTATAGATGGAAGCCCACCAGGCTCCTCTGTCCTTGGTATTCTCCAGGCAAGAATACTGGAGTGGGTTGCCATTTCCTTCTCTAATGCATGCATGCATGCTAAGTCACTTCAGTCACGTCTGACTCTGTGCAACCCTATGG
Organism: Ovis aries; assembly: GCF_016772045.2. Taxonomy (NCBI): domain Eukaryota; kingdom Metazoa; phylum Chordata; class Mammalia; order Artiodactyla; family Bovidae; genus Ovis; species Ovis aries. Next base: position 95,653,694 of record NC_056080.1, on the reverse strand, counting down.
ACAGCAGCCCACCAGACTCCTCTGTCCATGGGATTCTCCAGGCAAGAATACTGGAGTGGGTTGCCATTTGCTTCTCCACAGCAATGGTGGGGTTGCATAAAGCTATACGCTGCTATTTGCCCTAGAAAGCTGCAGGAGAAGTAACTGCTTTCCAGAAATGAGCTCTACCCACAGCCAATAAGCCACATTCCCAAGGCAACAGGGAGCCACTGGGAAAGCAATTCTCTTAAAGAGCCTTGAAAGGCGTGCCCAGCAAATGCCAGCCAATGAGGGTTTTGAGAGTCACTGAGTAGGGTTGAGGCAGGAAGTGGTTCCTGTCTTTCCAGCCAGTCACTGGATTTACATCACGCATTGTGGGAAGAAAGGAAGCAGCATCATGGTGTGTTGGGTTATAGCTGAAGTTTCCTAGCTGAACTCAGGTGAATGACGGACCTGCTATAACTTAGAATGTGGTAGCTAATGTGAAGGGGGAGAAGACAATGGCACCCCACTCCAGTACTCTTGCCTGGAGAATCCCATGGACGGAGGAGCCTGGTAGGCTGCAGTCCATGGGGTCGCTGAGAGTTGGACACGACTCAGTGACTTCACTTTCACTTTTCACTTTCATGCATTGGAGAAGGAAATGGCAATCCACTCCAGTGTTCTTGCCTGGAGAATCCCGGGGACGGCAAAGCCTGGTGGGCTGCCATCTATGCCCACACAGAGTTGGACGTGACTGAAGCAACTTAGCCACAGCAGCAATGTGAAGGGAACAGGAGGGAATGAAGATGAGGGGTGCTGACCAGCAGCACAGACCTGAGCATTTCCATATAAGCAGAGGCAGCAGGTGTACCGAGACCTTTCTTTCACCTTTTAAAGTGGTAGAAGACTATGCCCCTACCCTCGAAACAAGTACTACAGTTTACTTTTCAAATTTCTCTCAAAAAATATGGAAAGATCCAGTTATGTCACATTTCACATCAAAATTTTTGGTAAACGCCTGCACTGCTAAGTCCATGAAGGTGACATCTATAATATGTTACATAAAGCCACACGTCACATTAAGTGGTACAAATGTGGAGAAAGCCACGTATGAAGTCTGGAGCTTCCTGTTTACAAAGGAATGCTCAGAGCAATGGAGCAATCTCCAACACAGTGACAGGCTGAGAGCAGCATCTCATCAGGGCAGGCAGGCAGGAAGCTGCCTTTTGGGCTATGTGATAGGTATGCCCTGGCTTTCATTTCTCCATCAGATGTGGCAACTATACCCTCTATGCAAAATTGTTTAAAAATTCATGACGAGGCTTCCCTGGTGGCTCAGTGGTAAAAAATCCACCTGCCAATCCAGTAGACATGGGTTTGATCCCTGATCCAGGAAGATTCAGGAACAACTAAGCCCATGAGCCACAACTATTGAGCCTATGCTCCCTAAGAGAAGCCACCTCAATGAGAAGCCCATGCATACCACAACTAGAGAGTAGCCCCTGCTTGCTACAGCTACTGAAAGTCCCGCATGTATCAATGAACACCTAGCACAGCCATAAATAAATAAAATAATAAAAACTCATGATCTATACCCATGTGTCGTTACTAAAACTTCATAGAAACCCTTACAAGAATTTGTACTCAATAGCTTGCTTCAAGTTTACAACATTCTTAATGTGCAAAAGTGCTTAGCATAGCCCTGAAGTTATGTGGAGAAGGGTGTTATTAATAGAACAGTAAGATTATATAGCTCCCATCTATTGAAAATTTTGGCATGGCAACCCACTCCAGTATTCTTGCCTGAAGAATACTCATGGATATAGGAGCCTGGTGGGCTATAGTCCATGGGGTCACAAAAAGTAGGACAGGACTGAGCGACTAAGCACATTGAAAATTTACTATGTGCACCACTGTGGGCTTCCCTGGTGGCTCAGTGGTAATAAATCTGCCTGCAATGCAGTAGACTTGGGTTTGATCCCTGAGTCAGGAAGATCCCCTGGAGGAGGGCATGGCAATCCACTCCAGTATTCTTGCCTGGGGAATCCCATGGACACAGGTGCCTGGTGGATTAGAGTCCATGGGGTCACAAAGAGTCAGACATGACTGAGAGACTGAGCACATGCATGCAGGCACCACTGTAAGTTTTTCCATGTAGTCACTCATTTAATCCTCCCCCAAACACTGTGATTAGATCTGTTGTTACTGAAAAGGAAACTAAGGCCCATCTCAGTGAAGTGACTTTGGCAAGGGCAGAGCTGAGATTAGGGCATAGGCAAGGCTACAGCTCTTGGTGGCGCTGAACAGGAGGCATTCTGCTCCCCACCACCCAAATCCCTCTTCCACCAGAGTCACTGCACTACTGGTCTTCACTTTAGTTGTTGTCTGAAGACAGAACACTGCTGCTCAAGATTTGAAAACCACCAGCCTGTGGAAAAGAGCACAGGCCTGGTCATCAGGAGGAGGGAAATCGGATCTTGCCCTGGCCTCTCATTATACCCTCTATCCTTAGGCAAGTCGTTTCTGGGCCTTGAGTCTTCATTTATTTAAACAAGAGGGTATGAGAGCTCATGCTCTGGAAGATTTCTACCAAGGGTGCTATGATTCTTCTGTTGATCAAACTATACCCTTTGCAAGAAATACCAGAGCAGAACACATTAACGCCATGAGGAAGCAATCAGCAAATACCAGATTGGGGGAAACTCTACAAGGTAAATGATCAGGTTTCATTAACAAATAAATTGTCAAAATAACCTACAGATTAAGAGAGTCTCAGAAGCCTATTAACCAACTGCAGTATATGGGCCTTACATACAGTTTCAAATAAGCATGCTATAAGACATGAGTCAACTGGAAAAACCTGAGCATTGACTGGATATTTGACAATATAATGAACTTGTTAAATTTTTAGGTATGGTTCAGTTCAGTTGCTCAGTCATGTCCAACTCTTTGCGACCCCATGAATCGCAGCACGCCAGGCCTCCCTGTCCATCACCAACTCCCAGAGTTTACCCAAATGTCCATCGAGTCAGTGATGCCATCCAGCCATCTCATCCTCTGTCGTCCCCTTCTCCTCCTGCCCCCAATCCTTCCTAGCATCAGTCTTTTCCAATGAGTCAACTCTTCGCATGAGGTGGCCAAAGTACTGGAGTTTCAGCTTTAGCATCATTCCTTCCAAAGAGATCCCAGGGCTGATCTCCTTCAGAATGGACTGGTTGGATCTCCTTGCAGTCCAAGAGATTGAAGCCAGGTCTCCTGCATTGTAGGCAGACACTTTACCATCTGAACCACCAGGGAAGGTATTAGGTATGGTAGTGTACTGAAATAACTATTTTATATAATGATTGATATTTGCTTTAAAATAAGTCCTTGATGGAGAAGACAAGGTTATTAATGAAGTAGGATTGGCCGTGAGTTGATATTCAAGCGGAGTGGTGAGGACAGGGAAGTTCACTATATAAATAGTATTGTTGCTACTTCTGGGATGTTTTAAATTTTTCATAATAAATATTTTTAAAATGAGAACAAATTTTATAACTCTGGTTAAGTCTAACAATTCTTAACTGTGAGTTTTATGAGTCATACATCTTCACTTTGCACAGATTAACCTTACTCAACTCTATTGCAGTTGCTACCCACTATTCAATAATGTTTACAATCTGCAGTAAATTAACATCTTTATCCTTAGCTGTAGGCTTCACTTGCAAAAATCCAATTTAATCAAAGGTTAAGGAACTGGGGCTAGTGCCAAGTACCCATCCAAGACAAAAACAACTATTTCCAACTAACGCAACATGAATATAAAGACTTGATGAGTTAATTGTTTTCTTCAACAATGCCATTTTAGAATGGGAGCTAACAAGGCAGGGAAGCTATGTTTCAGGGACAGTTTACAAAAGAAAGCCTAACATAACATCGTCAGTTCAATCTATTATATCTTTGGGTGGCCCTTTTTGGGGTGAAGGAGTTGTTCAGTTGCT